>NC_041357.1:1162500-1192500 GCF_900634415.1 Cottoperca gobio
CAATCCCCACATTCTTCACAAGAGCTTGAAATGCTCTCCAGTCCTCCCAACAATAACCAGGAAAGTAGTCAGATTGCAAATCAAATCCTCAACTCAAATTTATTTATATAGCCCAATATCACAAATGACACATTTGTCACAGTGGGCTTTACAGACTGTACAGCATACGACACCCTCTGTCCTTAGACCCTCGCACCGCACAAGGAAAAACTTCCTAAAAGAAACCCCACAATTAAAGGGGAAAAAATGGAAGGAACCTCAGGGAGAGACTGAGGAGAGATCCCTCTCCCAGGACGGACAGACTGTAATAGATGTCGTGTGTACAGGATAAACAACATAGTAGAAATACAACATTTGACAGAAATTATGTTGTGATCAAAAAAGAGAAAGTATGGATGAATCCAGGATAATGTCAAAAAGGCTTCCCGGTGTCCGGCAGGACCAGGGCAGCAGGCGCAGCCACGATTCATGATCCATATGTGAACTTTAACAGTCGCAACCTGCCACATGTGAGACACAGAAACTCTGGGGATGATGCCCCGGATGCTGAGTTAGTAACATACATTTGCATATATGCATCCAGATAGAGAGGGAGAGGAGGGGAGAGGGAGGGGAGGAGAGAGGAAGAGAAGGAAGAGAGCAGGGAGGTGTCCCTCGGCAGTCTAAGCCTATAGAATTCTATTCTGTATTTTACCGGGAGCCAGTGCAGAGCAGCTAATACAGGAGTAATATGATCCTGTTTCCTATTTCTTGTCAATACACGTTCCGTTGCATTTTGGATCAACTGAAGAGTCTTAAGCGACTTTTTGGGACAACCTGATAACAATGAGTTGCAGTAATCCAGCCTTGAAGTAACAAATGCATGGACTAGTTTTTCTGCATCATTTTGAGACAGGATGTGTCTTATGTTTGCAATGTTACGTAGATGAAAGAAGGCAGTCCTTGAGATTTGTTTTATGTGGGAGTTAAAAGACAGATCCTGATCAAAGATGACGCCAAGATTCCTTACGGTGGTGCTGGAGGCCAAATTAATGCCATCCAGAGTTACTATGTCATGAGAAAATGCGTTTCGGAGGCATTTGGGGCTAAGTATAATAACTTCAGTTTTGTCTGTGTTTAACATCAAAAAGTTGCTGGACATCCAAGTTTTTATGTCCTTAAGGCATGCTTGAAGTTTAGCCAATTGATTGGTTTCATCTGGTTTAATTGATAGATATAATTGGGTATCATCCGCATAACAATTAAAGTTTATAGAGTGGTTCTTTATAATATTGCTCAAAGGAAGCATATATAAGGTGAATAGAATAGGTCTAAGTACAGAACCTTGCGGGACTCCATGACAGACTTTGACTGTCATGGAGGATTCATCGTTAACATGTTCAAACTGAGATCGCTCAGATAAGTAGGACTTGAACCAGCTTAGTGAGGTTCCTTTGATGCCAACATAATGTTCCAGTTTCTGTAGTAGAATGTCATGATCAACAGTGTCGAAAGCAGCACTGAGGTCTAACAAGACAAGACCAGGGACAAGACCTTTGTCTGATGCCAATAGACGGTCAGGTGATTAATTTGGGAGGGTCTAAAGTTAGCATTGGAGACCTCTGTTACATTGATATTGAGTCCTGGTATTGAATTAAGTACTGATGGAATCACTTCCTTAAATTCAGCCACAGCACATCAACGTAGGATATTTTGACCACAGGCTTGTAGTCCAGTAACAGGACTTCAAAAGTTATTAAAAAATGGTCTGATAAAAGAGGATTATGTGGACACACTTTCAATTTCAACACCATATCCCAGAACAAGGTCCAGAGTGTGGTTTAAACAGTGAGTTGGGTTCATGTACATTATGACTGAACCCAATTGAATCTAATATTGAGATAAACGCATTATTAAGGCTGTCACTATCAACATCCACATGAATATTAAAGTCACCTACAATAATTACTTTATCTGTTTTAAGGACTAAACTTGATAAAAATTCTGAGAATTCAGATAGAAATTCAGAATACAGACCAGGAGGGCGGTACACAGTAACAAATAAAACTGGCTTTATTGTTTTCCATGTTGGGTTTGAGAGCGTAAGAACAAGGCTTTCAAAAGAGTTATAGTTTAGTTTAGGTTTAGGATTGATTAATAGGTTTGAGTCGAATATGCAACTCCACCTCCTCAGCGAATGCCTCGAGGAATGTGAGTATTAATATGACCAGGAGGAGTGGATTCATTTAGACTGACATATTCTTCATGGTTTCTAGGTTTCAATGAGACAAAATAAAGAAATTGTTTTATCTGATATTAAATCATTTACCAATCCAGCTTTCGATGATAAAGATCTGATTTAGATTTAGTTGCACTTTTGCAGCGGTGGTGTTAATTTTTATTAGGTTTTCATGTATAACTCCTCTTCTGTTAACCATAGATTTTATTCATTTCAGTGGTCGTGGGGCAGATACAGTCACTATGGGGATTTGAGTGGGTGACTGCCCGGAAAGAAGCACAGAGAAGTGTGTAAGACTGCAACTCTTTCTCCTGGTCTCAACTCCGGGTTGTCATGGATTAGGTCCACTAATAAACTTTGTAATATTATTGGATATGAGATCCGCTCTCTCCTAATCAGACCAGGTCTTCCCCAGAAAGTCTGCCAATTATCTACGAAGCCCACATCATCATTAGCAAGAATGCTTAAAGTTGTCACTCACCCCTGCATTAAAGGATAGGTTCACATTTTCAAGTCTGTCTTTAAACAATAGGCAGGTGGCTATATGTACATTGAAACATGTTCGGCTAGCTTTACTTATTCCTCCTGTCTGGACATCAAAAGATCTCTTCTCAAAGCAATTTTAATGTACAGCAATTTCCGTGATTTGGGACAAAATCTACAGTCCTTGTTCTGTCCAACAATAACTTCTAAACTTTAGCTGATGCTAATTCAGTATGAGGCTTCAGCAGTTTGAGTTAGTCAAATCCAGTGGGTGTTTTCCAAAGGAAATTCCTATTGTTTTGAAGATATACTTTGTGAAGCTTTAATAATCCAACAACAAATATCAAATCAACTTTTAGGAAAATACATTGACACTTGAAGTGAACCTTATCCTCCCATGCTGTTTTTACTCCCAGGCTTGTTTTTCTCCATCACCAAATGAAATGTCAAACTTCAACTTATTATATTCATTTTTGTTGGGAGCAAAACATGTGCTTACTCAAGGTAATAACATTGCCAATAATTGATATTGTCCTCATTATAATAACATTAGCTCTTTTATTTTGCTGATGGTACATCTTTCCACCAGCCACACATACACAGAGTAGCCACAGCAAGACAGGCATGGGAGCAGAATATCAGCAGGAGAAAAACCGGCTGGTAATAGTGTAATGTTGTGCAGAGATGCAGGCAGTGGTAGTGGCTTGTTAGAGCTCAATTTCATTGTACTAAAAGTCCATCACCATTATATTTTTGATTTGAAGCAATAACACAAAAAAATTATTGAGAACATCATGACAACATAAATAGATGTGTAAAAGAAGAGATACAGACACTAGGATACGTTCAGTATACAGTACACTTGTTTGTTAGGTTTTAATACAATCCATGGCCCAACAAGGTGTTGGACGTTAGCTGTGATTTGTTGGCCATTATAATTGTAACATGAACATTTGACACTGACATACCCAGGGTACAGGAATACTCACCAACTGCTCACACTTACCTTCCAAATGAAACTTTAAACCATAAGGGACATTTTTTAATCATGCAAGCGCGAATGGCTGAGTGAAGTTAAGTATAAACCAGTGTGTAATGATTAATTAATACACTCTCAGCCACTCTATCTAAAGCAGTGATCCCCAACCACCGGTCCGTGGGTCATTTGGTACCGGGAAGAATGAAAGAATGAATAAAAAAATATTTTATTTTGAAAGAGGTTTTATTTTGAAAAATCCCCGGATACATCCGTCTGTGCGTCTGTGTCTCTTGACACATCTCAAGACCATAGGTCAAGACGCTCGTCTCAGTCACGTGATACTTTACTTTAGAAATTAAGCCCACAAGCAAAAATGAGTGGAAAACAAATGTCTTTAAAGAGCTTTTTTGGAAAGGGGAAAATACCCAATGGGGAAACAGAAGAAGGAGAAGAGCCTACGACTTCCAAGAAAAAGAAAGCTGCATTTAGAAGGCAATATCAGGAGTCACTTAAAATATGCGTTTACCGCTACAGGTGATTCTCATGCACCGCTCTGCATAATACACAGGCTCGCAAATGAGGCAACGAAACCTTCAAAACTGCTTCGGCACATGGAGACCAAGCACCCTGCATTAAAAGACAAGCACTTGGAGTTTTTTGAAAGAAAAAACATGAACAAGAAGGACAGAAGCAATTACTGATGGCCACCACATCAACACATGCGAGTGCACTGAGAGCGTCATACTTAGTGGCTAACCGTATTGCTAAGACGAAGAAACCTTTTACTATTGGTGAAGAATGTATACCCCTATATTGGACCGGCTCGTTGCAGAGACACAAGCTCCCCCCCCCACCCACCCCACACTTTGACGGCCGGTCCATGAAAATATTTTACCGGTCCGTGGCGTTAAAAAGGTTGGGTACCGCTGATCTAAAGGACCGCACCTACAGGGTAACTTGGAGAGGGGCTCTGTCAGACCCTTGTCCTCCTCTTTTCTCTGTACACCAACTCAATTGGCTCTGTCATTCACTCTCATGGCTTCTCCTACCACAGCTACGCAGAAAACACTCAACTGATTCTGTCTTTTCCCAGATCTGAAACCCAGGTGGAGGCACGGATCTCGGCTTGTCTGGCTGATATCGCTCAATGGATGGCCGCACACTCCTTGAAACTCAACCTCAACAAGACCAAACTGCTTTTCCTTCCGGGGAAGGGCTCTCCCATCCAAGACCTTACTATCAACATTGGCACCTCTGTTGTTTCCCCGACTCGGACTGCAAGTAATCTGGGTGTGACACTGGACGACCAACTGTCCTTCAATGCCAACATCGCTGCATCAACCCGCTCCTGCAGACACACTCTGTACAACATCAGGAGGATACATCCCCTACTGACTGACTGACTGAGAAGGCGACGCAGGTTCTTGTACAGGCTCTTGTTATCTCACGCCTTGACTACTGCAACTCCCTCTTTTCTGGACTCCCTACATGTGCCATCCGACCTCTACAGCTCATCCAGAATGCAGCAGCCCGACTGGTCTTCAATCTACCCAAGTTCTCCCACACTACACCGCTTCTCCTCTCCCTTCACTGGCTAACAGTGGTGGCCCAAATCTGCTTCCAGACTCTGGTGCTGGCCTACCGTGCTGTGAATGGATCAGCCCCTTCCTACATCCAGGTCATGGTCAAACCATACACCCCAGCTCGCTCACGTCGCTCTGCATCGGCCAATCGGCTTGCTACTCCTTCACTGCAAGTGGGACCCAGATTCCCCTCAAACAAAACCGCCTGTTTGCTATCCTGGCTCCAAAATGGTGGAACAATTTCCCCATTGATGTCAGGTCAGCAGACAGTCTTCACATCTTCTGTTGCAGACTGAAAACTCACCTGTTTCACCAGCACCTTGGCCAACAATTAGGTCTGTCAAGCGATTAAAACAATTAATCTAATTAATTACATGCTTTGTGATTAATTAATCTAGATTAATCATATATCAATATTTGCTGTGAGAGCTCTGTGCGAGGGGGGGTGTGCTGTTGGAGCTCCGTGCGAGGGGTTAAGTGCTGTCGGAGCTCCGTGCGAGGTGCTGTCGGAGCTGCAAAGTCGGCAAATGCGCTCAGGGGCATCTAAAAGCGCGATTAATCTGCATAAATTTTTTTGTTGCGTTTTTTTTTCTGTCATTAATTAATCGAAATTAACGCGCTAATTCGACAACCCTACCAATAATGAAACATTTTTTATTTCTGTATGTAGCACTTAAAGTTTGTCTTATTTTTAATCTATTGTTCTGCACTTAAATGATTTCACCTATTTGAAGCTAATGTACTTTCAAGATTCTTGCTGTTCGGAGTTGTATCCTTATGATTGTTTGCTCTTATTGTAAGCTGCTTTGGACAAAAGCGTCAGCTAATTGTAATGTACAGTCTTATATACAGTAGTTTTCGTCAACTCACCAAAACACTTGCTGAGGTTCGTCTGTTTGTCAATGAAGACTTTAGCAGAGATGACATTTCCAAAGGGCATGAACATCTGGAGCAGGTCCTGGTCTCCAAATTCCTGGGGCAGGTGGTAAATGAACAAGTTGGCACCTTCTGGACCTGCCAATAAATGAGTCTGTTTTACCAATCACACAAACAATAAACACAGAGATGTTTTAACTCATGACTCAATAAATTCATCAAGGCTGATTCTTCCCCCCAGGGCTCATGTGGTAGAAAAAATGGATGTGGATATCTGTGTAAACAGATTAATAGACTGAGAGAACAAGCTAAATAGTTTGATCCGTGCATGCAGATTGGAAAATCGTTTGAGATGAGGGTTAAGCTTCAGCAGACACATTTATAATATAGTTTAGAATTTAGTTTTACAAGCATAAATACAATAATAATCATTTTTTTCTGACAAAACTATGGGTTTATCTGCAAGTCAGCAGATTGCTACTGTAATAACTGCTGGTCGCCAGGGCTCGAACTTCACGTTTCACCACTGTCCAAAATCGGTACACTGCTTACTGTGCTTTATTTCTTAATTATAACATGTACTTTCAAAAAGGTTTCATGTAATTACACTGTTGGTGCATGTAGAAGAATTAGAACATTTTAAGGTAATCCTTCACTATAGATAGTAAGTGAATGTAAGCAACACAAGACATTTCTCTGTTCCACAGTCAAACTTTATTAACATTTCACATCATAAATATATCAATAACTGTCTGACAAGTAAATACTTTTCAAGTAAAAAGATCTAAGTTACTCTGTGAGACATGGACGAAGTACAGTCCTGGCAGTAGCTGCTGATACTTTAGTTACTGAGCAGGTATTATATATAATCAGTAATTCCACCTTAGGGTATGGTGACATGGAACAGGATAAAGTACATGACACACAAGTTAGTGCCTCAGTATGAGCTGCCTTTGATTGTCTATCAGGTTTCTTTTTACCAGAAATATTTGACATCTATCGTTTCATACCGTACTTTCCAACCGCACATCCTGATAGTTACTGTAAGTGTTTACATTACATACTCTATCTCTTCACAACACATTCCTTCTTATGTGTGGAAAAAAAGATTTCTGTCAATAACATAACATACAGCCATACCATCATGACTAAGACAGTAAAGGATAGAGAAATACAAGTGAAACCATACACTTGCAGCTTTGATCACTCCTTAACCCTGACCTACGCTCTTTCTCTGAATTCTGCTATACAGGCAGGATATTTCCAAGCACTGCATTGCTATAAATAGGGCAAAAAAATAGCAAGGGCAATATTTGCAATATCTTCGAAAACGTACGTATTCATGCACGTTTTTGTGGACCAATGGCCTGACCGAGCGAGCTAAAGAGACCTCCATGAAAATGTGTATCATGGTTCTAGCTGCTTTGAGTGCCTCCTTCCTAGCTTCGTCCATAACCGGGCCTGCCCGGTCCTAGGAACACAGAATTCTAAGGATAAAATCTTGGAGTGATTACACTGATGAATAGAAAGAGTGAGCGGTAGTTACCAGGCCAGCAGTTAGGAAGTATGGACAGGGGGATAACCTTTCCAAATATGGGCCCAGATTACATTTTTCCCCTCTGTACCAAAAATGAATTTCAACTGTCCCAAAGTCAGTGTCAACTGTCAAGAATTCTAACTGTTATCCTTTTACTTTGTTATTGTCACTATAGTGGTTATTTGCATAAAAGCACACAATTCAAATGTTAAGGAAAGAAATGGTTGTATTTTTATTTCAGTATTTACTTTGATTAAAAACTAATTTTGGCATGAGCAGTTTTAATGATGCATTACAAGCTGCTTAGAGCTAGTGTTAAGAAGTTCATAATTCCCTCTGTAATATCGATTGTATACTGTATTTATTCAAGTGTCTAACCAAAATCCTAACTTTACATTTGAACACATTATTCTAACGTTATATTTGAACTTTTCTTTACTGAATAGAGCATTATTCATTCATTATAATGTAACTCAATGGAACCCTGTTAACGTTAGCTGTTAGTCAAGCAGGACTGCTTCCCATCGGCGTCTAACAGCTAACGCTCACTAGCTCTTCTTGTTATCATGGAGTTTTGGTTGACAATGTACATTAGCATTATCACCAGAGACCTTTCAATAGGCCCTTCCATGCCTTGCGCTGATGTCATCTTTACATTTTGACCCCCCTGACAGTGGGCCACCTAACCTAGCCACAGCTGTCTTTGAGAATAGTTAGGATTCTGACTGGAATGATCCTTCAACAGTATACTGTACATATCTATAAAGCAAGTGTTTCAGATAGACATTTTATTACTTGCTCCCAGAAACTTGGAAAAGTAGTGATATTCATCATAAAAGCCGCTTTGGTGTCAAATAAGTTTGATATATGAAGTTCAGGTTAGTTAGATTATGATTTGGAGATGCATTCCTCCACACTCTGGGCCAGCCTATAGATGATTCAGAACAGTCTTTATTTCATATTGTCCTTATCGCTAAAGGAGTCTGTGCATGTTCTAACAAAGTGTTATGAATTAAATAGACTTCTCCTCAGTAAATAGTTTCTCAATTAAATGTATTATTGGATAAGTAATATGTTGCCTGTCAAACAGAATACTTGCAGCCAGTATAGCAGATTGTAATTGTAAATATATATATAGAAAAAAGGATTTGGATGACGATTTATATGTTTCCCTCAAACCCTGAGAGCTTGTTCAACCAGGATTATTTATAATGTCTCCTAAGCTATAATAATGTCTTCCAGGCTTCAATAAGCTATTTTCTATTTTTTCCGCACATTATATATTGCACAAGCCATTATTTGACCGTTCCATTCTACATTTTCTAACAGAAAAAACCTGTATACAAAAAGTCATTCACTGGAACTGGGGCTACCAAAGTTCTCTTCATATTGAGACACAGAGTTAAAGTATTGCCATTAAAGGCTCTTACCTTTTGTTCCTTGATATTTCAAGAGACAAAAGGTAAGAGCTTTGAAATATAATTTCAAATTGCTTAATTGCATAATAATCTAGTAATAACACTGTTTTTTCTGAAGATAACTACAGAAATGTATTCTAGAAAGCACGTTCATTTTAAATATTGAGATTCTGCCTGATAATAGATAAATGATAACATCCTTCCAAGTCAAGTTTGACGATGTTAGAAGTTCTGTAACTAGAGACATATCAAACTGTTGGAAGGTATTGAGGATATATGGGAGGGACAAGAAAACAATCAGAAAAACAGAAGGATATCCTCACAACTAATGCATCCTTTTTCACTGGGCTCAGTGTGTCATTGCTCAAAAATGTCTCTGTGATAAATGATAAATACTAACACTAAACATTAAGTGACAGAGAGGAATAATAGCAGTATTTACCTGAAGCAAACATCATGGAAAAATCACGGAAATCTTGGTTGCCGATGTTGTTAATTTCTCCCAGATTGCAGCTCAGATTCCTGCTGGATCATGTGCGGTTGTGAAGTGTCGGATTTAGAAGAGGTTATTGTGCCGATATTTACGGAACGGTAAGCGTGCAGAAGACTTGAAACACTGACCAATCAGAGCAGACAGGGCTTTTTTGGGGGACCTACATTCCATCAGTATGTAGGCAGGCAGAATGAGACTATGTTTTTTTTTTTTTTTTTCATTGCAGCATGTAAACATGTTCTAGTAGAAACCCACACTACAAGTATGAACCTGAACATTAGCATAGTATGGCTCCTTTAAAGGTTGATTTATTTTGTTAATAATTCTTCCATCACATGACCACTAGGGGGCTCTGTAGTCTAATATAAGGCATCAACATAAGAAACACATCAAATCAAATCTGTGCGAGCATGGTAAGAGGGCTAACATGAACACACAAACAAGGATAAGCCTCCTTATAGACTCAAGCTTTAAAGTGGAGCTGTTGACATGCTTATCCAAGGCCATGTCAGAGAGAAGGCGGTGACATCTTACCGGTGCTGTGACTGTCGCTGGCTGACGCAGCAGATTTAAAACAAGACAGAATCCTTAGGAGGTGAGATCAACACACTATACACACACACACACACACACACATCTCTACCAACCTGCCCACAAGAGAACTTTAAATCAAGCCAGGAGAGTATGCTGGCACCCAGTTGTTACTGTTAGCTTTCTCTGTCTCCTATAAGTCTATGGCAGCCTATTGGACAGGCGATAAATGCAGATCCCACTGTTCTGATTGCATAATAAAAGCAAACTATGACAGTTTTACTAAAATTAGATTTTTTCAAATGGCAACATATCACTTACAGTATCGCACTATATTGAATCGTAACCCATGTAACATGATACGCATCGCGTCAACAAATATTTGTCAATACACAGCCCTACTCTTCATCTATCCCCATATCATCTTCTTTTTCTACTCAGCTCACAGAACCCACCTTCCTTCTGGCTGCCTGCGGCTGAGACGCTCTGCTGGGACAGCAGGCTCTGGTTGTAGAGGCTGGGCAGGGCAGCAGCAGCATACTGCTGGATGCCTGAGTAGGCCTGGCTCAGTGCCTCCATGGTGTTTCCTGAGCCGTTCGACAGGCCTCCGGAGCCAAGGCTGCCATTCAGCGCGGCCATGCCTGCATCACAGTTACATGGGTCACAAGTGACTAGAATCATTGTCAGTGACACTGTTTACGGACAAGGTCAATTAAAGCCTCTGCCTGGAAAAAGTTAAGATGCGAAAAATAATAATAAACTTGATTTAAAAAGCACTTTTCAAGATTTCAAATGCTTTACATCAATTAAATAAAAGGACCTACAAAAAACGAAAACAAAAACCTTGTGAGCAAAACAGTGTTGTACAGTGTTAGACGGGCAATACACAATAACTGGGATTTATTTTCAGTATGTGCTCTATTGATGAACAGCAGTGTGAAGTCAAATCCAATTCAGTAGAAGTATTGATGTTCAGCCAATAACTGAGTATGTACATGACACAAACTGTCATGTTACATTACACAAACATCAGCACCTGGAGGAGCTTTGAGTGAGGCTTTACTTCTGTCTTCATGCTGCTAGGCTCTGTGTGATGTCTTGCTGTTGGCAGCATTAAACTAAGTGTGCCCGATGGAAATGCCAGCAGATAACATCAACGCACATTCACATTATATTTCATTCACAAGACAGCCTCGTCTGCTCTGTAAATCTTTAAGACACAGATTTACATTAAGCGTAGTGCCTTACAGTAATCTAATCAGTGGAGAGGTAAGGGTCCAGTTAGGGTTAGTACCTGCCAGGGAGCCCATGTTGAGGCCAGCGCCAGCACCAGCAGCTAGAGACTGCAGGGCCCCCAGAGAAGCCATGGGGTTCACTGATGAGTTGCTGCTGGAGCTGGGGGAGGAACCTGCTCGGGGAATATTTACTGTTAACGTTATAATAAACACAACCCGAAAAATATTAGACAAAGCTCTGTGTCTATCAAAAGAAATCATAAAATGTAAATCTGAGGAAAATGGAGTTTGGAGAACTGATGCTTTGTTGATTCACATGAATGTCACCTACTCATGCATGTATGTACTCTACTTGACTATGAAACAGTATTGTAATTGTAAAAAAATGTACCTGAACTTGTTAGTGCACATAGTGGGCTACTAGATGTTGTCATGGCGCTGGAGCCTGTGGCCTGTGTGGCAGTCGCTGCTGCTGCTAAAGCAGCCAGGTTCTGCATGGCATTAAGACCTGACAAACACAGACACACACACACACACACACACGCACAGACACACACACACACACACACACACACACACAGACACACATACACACACACACACACACAGTAAGTTCAAGACTCCACCCTCCCCTTCCTCTGACTATTATTACCAGTATAGAAAAACAGTAGATAAGGAAGTGTTCTCTCGTGCTGGCTGTACGGGTTTGAGGCTGGACATCGAAAACGTCTTCAGCATCCAGAGGGATGACATAAACCTCTTTCAAACCCAGAAGCCACCAGTGAGATTATTATTCAGCCAACAATACATATTCACATATTCAAATCTAAATTGTACACGACTGCATGATATTTCACGGTGGACTGTATGTTAAGGCATGTGTGTGAGTGTGTGTGTACCTGAAACTGGGTGAAGGTTGTTGAGTGCATTCCCCGTGGAGGCTGACTGCTGCAGCAACTGCAAGTAGAGCTAAAGACAGGAGAGATGCAAAACAACATGCTGAAGTGGAAGTGACAGGCAAGTTTAAAGTAGAGAAAGTGATGGTCAACAGGCTAATCTTTACATTTTGAATAAACACACTCACTGCCAGGTACTGTGGCCCCAGGCTGTTGAGGCCAGTGAGATTTCCCCACATGGAGGCAGCACTGAGTTGCTGCATCTGCTGCTGCAGCTGTTGAGCCATGCGCTTCTGCTCCTTGTCCTTCTGAGTGTCTGCAAACTTCACCACAATGGGCGATGAACAGCCCTAAACACAGACAGAGGAAATGTGCTGATATAATTACTGATTTAAACATCATTAACTTGCAACTTCAGAGAAATTCAAATAATTGGGACTATTTAAAAACTTCTGCTGCTTTTCTTAAACAGGGGAGACACTATAATCCACCAACTTAGAAAAGTCATTTTTTGTGTGAAGTTGAAGTTTACCTCCATGGTCTGGGACTGGTGCATGGACTTGATGGCTGACTGGGCCATTTGTCTGGCTGTGAATGTCACAAATGCACAACCTGAAAGGGAGAAGCACAAGGCATCATGACTACTTGGAAAATGTTACTGGTGTGTAGTTGTGATCAAAATGAAGGTCGAGTTCGAAGATGGCCGTGGTCCAAGCAAGGGGGCAAAAGGACCATGCTGACCCCCCCACACACTTTGCAATAATATCTTGAACCCTGACACTTTGTCATCAACTGTCAGGTTGAGAAACAGAACTTGAAGTTGTTTGAAATGGAATATCCCATAATGTCTTTTATGGTTACATTCTTCAAGCCGAACTCTCTCCATACTAATGAGTGACAGCTCTGGTAGTACACTGTGTTAGAAAAATTGTATGTTCTGTTCTTCACTTAAAATGTTATATTTAGCTGTGAGTCCCATTTTCTTTGTATGTATAGCATTGGGTTCTCTCTGTTTTCCACTCTCATATCCATGCGGGGGTCAAACTCTGTTCTTTCATCTCTATATTCTTACATCATGCTTCACGATCTCAATTGTGCCTGAAGGAATTGTGTGACTATTCCCAATAAATCTTGAAATAGTTTTACCGGACATGTATGTGTGTGTTTTGTAGTATCATTATTGATGAAGTTGAACTTAGGTACAATATTCATTTTACCCACTTCTAGAGCAGATGTCAATCAACACTGCAACTGGTTTAATACGATTTGTTAAATGTCTTGGTTATCGTCACACAACATGTTTGACTGATTTACAATTTGTTGAGATAGAGCAGGGGTCACTAACAGGCGGACCCCGGTCCGAGTCCGGACCCAGACGCCGAACTATAGATCATGTGCATGTGACGTCACGCTTATTTCCCAACCCAGAAGTCAGCCATGTTGGTTGGAATACACAACCAAGACGGCGACCGTTCACGTGTGAGTTGCTGCAACGCTTCGTCATTTTCGTTGTATTTAAACGTCTAAGATTGAAACAAAATGCCAACCTTGTGCGCAGTGTATAATTGTGGTCATAACGCTACTCTTGACCCAGAGAAACGGTTCTTTAGATTTCCTAAAATCATCCAAAACAACGATCCACAAAAGAGGGATGAATTGCTGTCTACCGAACGCCATAAGCTGTGGTTTAGCAACATAACTCGTAAGGATTTAACAGAAGACAAAGCACAATTCACCCGTGTGTGTGGCGTCCACTTTAGAGAAGAACATTATACATATCTACAGTATTATATATATCTGTATAGTTCAATGTTAAGTAAGAGTGTGTGTGTGTGTGTGTGTGTGTGTGTGTGTGTGTGTGTGTGACATTATGCCTTACCGCGGCTGAGTCCATCAGGACCTCGAAGTATCCGGCACTCCTCTATCTGTCCGTATGGTGAGAACATCAGTCGGATGTCATTCTCGTTACACTTCTTAGAGATCATTCCAATAAACAGCTTTCTGTCTTCCACTGCTGTATTCAACACAACACAACATCAAACACACCTGCTCTGTGTCAAGGTAAATGGTGCAATATACTGTTCAATATGCACAATGTTTAATTGTGGCTCTTTTGCAAATGATGTCATCAAAGTGACACAAGTTAAGTTTAGGACAATATCTTCTAACAGCTGAACTCTGTGGCACTTAAAGGATTATTAAGGCTTAGGGTTTATACACATTGAAAGGTTTTGCTTGTTGTAATGCTTCCGCCATTAACAGATCCCTTACTACAGTAATGTGATTCACATGTAAGTGATGGGGGACAAAATCCACACTTCTCTTTCTGTGCAAAAACATATCCATTGGATTTGATCAACTTGCTGAAGCCTCATATTAGCACACTCAGATAAACCTTGGAATACACTTTTGAACAAAGCAAGGACTTTGTCCCCGTCACTTACAGTATGTTGCAAGACCTTAGGGAGGGACCTTTTGAAGCAAGAACAAGAGGATTTACTACAGCAATCAAAAACGTTTTCAAACTTCATATAGACACCTGACTATTGTTTTTATTTAAAATAGTGACCCTATACTAACAACAAAGGGCCTTGCTCAGTTTGTTTCCTCAGCAGGGTACACATGTTTAACGTCAGATGCACTGTGGCAGTAACTGAAGCCTGACAGAGTTAGTCTACCTACCTGCTCCCTGCTGCACCAGCACCGCTCACACAGTTGGTATTTCAACAGTGTCGTAGTTAATGTTGTCATTCAACACTTTCATTGGTCTAATGACATTGAACGATTATAGAATTATGACTTTTTAAAGCAATCAGCTTTATTTATATCATTAGCAATGGATTTAATACAGGGCTGTTTGCTAGTATCAAAGGAAAGAGAAAACTGGTGAAACGCTAGAAATCCTTACCATTGTTTTTCTCACTATCAGCTGGCTTCATCTGGATTGGGTGGTGCATCTGAACAAGGCAACAAATGAGACATTAGTATTCATATCCGTGTTGTGCCATGCATTTCAGTACTGTTGGCAGATTCCATGTCCATGTTGACAGTTTGAGAAGCTAGTATGATTTAACCTATTCTTATGCTAAGCATTTCTATACATCCCAATCAAGAGCCTGTTCTGGTCCTGTGTGATCCTCTACAGAACACAAGATGTCCCTACTCTTAAAGTCCATTCTCATTTAAGTGCACTGAGGGCTTCAAGTTCACATCACACTAATGTGGAAAGTTGATTGTTGGAGCCTGACAATCATCAAGAAGGCAACATTCATTCTTTATTGGAAGCATAGATTTAGTTTAAATTCCTGTTAGATTTTTCACTGCCAACACACATTATTAAAATACAAACGTTTCAACATCAATGTTTTGTTTTCCCTGCCAAAATCTGAAGTCACTGTCCTGCCTGAATACTTTTTGACATTGTAGATAACCACCTACTTCGTGTAGACTACGTCCCCGGATAAGCGGTAGACGATGGATGGATTAACGATGAACAATAAAACAGCCAAAAACAATAAGGTTCCATCACCGTTGGTGCTTTGACCCTGAACAATAGACCTGATGGCTGAATGAGCTCAGACTCTTATACACCTTTGGTAGAGCTGTTAATGGCCAGCCACAGAGAAGAAGTGCAAGGCTTCCATATGAACCAGCATGCATGGAAAGGGCAGATTAAGGAGGCTGTCACCTACCCCTGGCAGAATCTTCATGTTGTGCAGAGCATTCTGTGCTTCCAAGGCTGATTTGCGAGAATAGTACGTTATAAAACAACACCCTGCCAAGGAATAAAAAGACACCTGAGTTACACACCTGACTCACTTACTAGATACAGTGTTCTGTATGTGGAGGCTACGCTGGCCCCACAACAGTTTGGCAGCACTACCATGAGGCCATTATGTCCTCATCAATCCAAAAACTATTAATGAAAAAAGTTAGACCAAGAACAAGAACAAGAATTTAAGTAAATGTCCTGATGGTACACCTGAACACATACAAACAGAAGTTATATAGAGGGGTTTTTGAGTTTAGGAAGTTGTATTATATTGAAAGTCTTTGGCACAATGATAATGTAATATTAGCCAAGTCCGCCTAGTTTCTTTGAAGCTACAAAATGAAAAGAAACATTCAAATGTTATACTACACTGCTAAAATGACGGATTACATGCTACTACAGATTTAATAAAGTACTTGTGTATGCAGCACACATTATTACTTCACTTGCGGCTGACCTTTGCTCTGTGGTGGATTCTGGCTGCGGTCTCGGAGAACATTTATTTCATACACTGCTCCGTAAGGCTCGAACAGCTCACGAAGCTGCTCCTCTGACCAGGAGCGTGGAATCTGCCCCACGAACATCTTAATGGCATCAACGTCTGGTTGGTCGGGGTGATCCAGAGACCCATTCATCTTCTTCCCACTACAAAGACAAATGTGTGTTAGACAGAGGCTACAAACACACATTTTTTCTCCTATACTTAGAATTGATTTATATGATATACATATATATTATATTATTACAAAAGCTTGCTGGCTAAATCTGTTTATCGTAAAAAGTTTAGGATTTTTCAGTGAAATTGATTTTCTCTTTTTTCTACAAACACTACACCTATTTATTAATACATAACAAGTGTAATATATAGAGTAGAACATATATTAAATGCCAGTAAAAACAGCGGAAGCTACAGCAATGTTGCTAAAGCCTTCTTGAATTGCTTGAGTGTAGTTTTTTGAAGCATAGGCTACATATACTTTTTTATATGCTACATATACATAATATAATGTCAAACTACTTGACACCTTGCCAGGTACCTCTTCCCCGCAGCACCTCTTCTAACACTGATATGAACAGAAAACATGCATGAAAATGCAGAGCCTCTGGGGTCGATTGGTCTACATATTTAAAAATGATAATATATTATGGTGTACAATAATTCAATATATTCTTTATTCTGGGGATGATCTAGGCTTTCTAAAAATTGGTGATTTATTACAAAATAAAAATATAACCTCTATTGTTTTCGTCACATGTTTTTATGCTGCTCCAAAGTCATTCAAAAGTCAGCACAGTGATTGATATCTTTTCTATTATAAGAAATAGAATTGTGTTCTTTAAGCTCTTAAACTTCAGCTGACAGCACCTTCCTGCAGCACTTCCACTCACATTTCAAACCCTTTCAGCGTTTAGACTACAAACTGTCTGCGCTAACCCTTTCAAGCTAGGATGCAATGCTAATAGGGTACAACTGATCACATCACCGAAACGATGCTACTCCTCACCAATCACAGAGCAGTTGTTTAGAAATGGACAATCCACTTCCTAAAAAATGATCAAAGGAGCCGCTGCAGATTGTGTTTAGTGTGTCTGACACACGAGATGAGAGCACTGATGTTGCACTAACCTCCTCCCTCGAGTCATGCACTGTGTACAGTTACACTGAAATGCACTTACATTGTGTGTATGTGTATATGTACTATATACGTGTATACACTATTGTTTTATTGTATTTGTAGATATTTTCTATGTGAGTGTAGCGTTAATTGTGCAATATTCTCACCTTATATAGCAGCAATATCAAACCTGTTGAACAGTCCAGCAGAGAGCAGCGAGAAACATTAACATTTATTTGGAGTTTTGTCCACCTGATGAATGCAAGTATGCACTCTCCTTTCACCTCTGTTTTGGTCTACACCGCCTAAGAAACATTTCTGAGAAACAAACTGTGCTAAATACTTTTCTGTTCTGCTGTTGTTCACTGATAATAGCAGCCTGTTGCTGCTGTTGCTGCTGCTGCAGAAAGCTTGATGAGAACAGGGAGCGTTTAGCAAATCAGTGAAGGTGTGGCTAATAATACCAAAGCGCCCCTTTCAACACAGTCATGTTTATAAGTAAGTGCAACTTTCAAGACTGACATGAAGCAGATTAGAACTAAAAGAGGAAATACTAGTGTTCCCATTATGTACATTTCTGATCAGAATTGAATGAAATGTCAATGAGCTGTCCGCTCCACTGAACTCAAACAAATGGCCGGCGACGGAAAAGGACGGCAGGGATTTTTCTGTGTGTATAACTGTCAGCAGAAAGAAGCGAGCAGTAACTAATACTCATGCTGTTATTACTGACACTGGGAGGACCGCTGGTGAGCAGCAGGTACACCAGTGCACTGCGTGTAGTTTATCTGTCAGTGAATAAATGCTCCTCCAGACCCAAGCCAAGCTCCCGTGTCTCGCTGGCAACAACTCCAGCTCCGGCTCACTTAATGGGGGCCGACCTTCAAGGGGGACCAGCTATTCTTTTAGAAACAAGCTCCTCTGTCTGTTGGTCAGCAGTGTTTACATTTGACCTAATTTCTCAGATGAAAGTAACCAGATACATTTACACCTGTTCTGTACAGAAGTACACTGCTGAGGTACTTGTACTTGATTTAAAAAGGAGTATGTAGCTGTTATTAATTACAAAGTGCTTTAAATAAATTAAATCTAATGAATAAGAAACAGAAATTAACTCAGATACTTTTTTTCTATTGGGCTAGCATAAGTAAATATTTGTATTTATTTCCTCAGCACCTTTATGGTATGTTTATAATGCCACTAACAACTTACAACTATAGATGATAATTACAAAGTAGAGAAACAACATTTTTGATTCTGTGAGTTTACATTCACTTCAGGACGGTTAAAATAGTTTACAATAGTTTATCCTCAGGCAGAAAAAAGACAAATGTAGCTTTAACTAGCTAACATTAAGCTCCATAGATTTCAGTTTAAATAAACTTTCACAATGTATTCTCTGAGGATGTTCATGGCCAATTAATACTTATTATTAATTATATGTCATCTGTGTGCCACTGGTGTAGTGCACACCAACAAGGTACAACAAACCCTTTTACCCGCTGCTGGAAAAAAAATCCTAGAGGAAACACTGAATACCCAAACTTAAGTGTATCACCTGGCGTGGCACGGATTGTTTAGTTCTCTCCTCTCCTTTCCTCCACTCTGACTGTAGGTGTGTGCGCACATGTGTGTGTGTGTGTGTGTGTGTGTCGGGAGCCCCGCCCTTCTAGTATCAGAGGAGCAAAGCAGAGCAGAGGAGAGGAGAGAAAGTGAATGCACAAAGCAGCAACTCAGTAGACACTGAAACATGCACATAAATTAGATAAACATAAGCGTTTACTTTATTTAATAAAAGAGCACCTGTCCAACGTGAAAAGTGAGTTGTGAATATAAAAAAAATATATATAAAAACACCTTGAATTTCCCAAGACAATGGTAGGGGAGACACTGCCTATTGCTAAGACACAAACAAAACGTTTGACTTGTAAATGGTTTTAAGGCATTATCTTACTTATTAACCTGCTTCCACTTAAGGTGGTGTGGTGATGCCAGCGTTACCACAGGAGTGGAGATGTATGAAAAATTAAAAGAATGTCTAGATCTCGACAAGTTGTTTGAATCATAAAGAAGTAAAATTCTAATATTGTTCAGTTCCGAAATACATGTGACTAAACATGTTGTGCCTTTGTAGATCCACTATCGAACAACACTGACTGAATGTGGGGAAACTGAGACTTACTGTGAAATCACACTTGTTGTTTTATCTCAGGCCCTTTCAGTGTTTTCACTTCATGAAAGTTCATCCTAACATTTTGGTTGCCTAAAAATGTCTTGTTCTGCGTTCGGTTGTAGGTCTCTTGTCACTTCTGGTCCCAGAAGTGGCTGAGCGCAGCGGCATGATATGAACACAGCTCAAAACATACATGCTGTCTTGTTAACAGTTGGCCACATCTCATTCCAAAATGTGATACAGTGTTTGCACATAATGCATAAAACATGAAACTGCAAAGAAAGTTGGGAAGGAGGTCATGACACAAGATTAACAAGTTTATCCGACGTCTTCCCCATAAACCGGCAGAACACAGAGTTATAACCAACCAGGCTGATATGTGAGGAGGTGAGGTTACGTTGTAGCAGCCTGCATGTCCGCACAACATTTAATGAAGGTAAACACAAAGCATGGTGACAGTGTGTGTACTGGAACTGTGTACACTGTGTGGTTGAAAGGTGTTTAAGTAAAATTTATTATTTACATTTTAAGCATTATCCTTCATTGCTGCACATTTACTGAAAGTAATTGTTTAGCAGCATGTTCAGTGTTTTGCCAGAAACAGACATGATTCTGGGACATTTATTCTCAGCACAACATCTAAGACGTTTCAGCCTATACCAATACGATAGCAAATAATATTAATATATCACAAATAAATAAATTGGGAGATCAATAAAGGCTATATTCTTAGTTTATTTTTCTAATACATCACCCATGTTTAGAGAGCATTCACCATCCCTAGTATAAAGAATACATTTAATTATTGTATTTCTTTTATTATCTCCTTTTAAAAGTATGCATAGGGTAAAAAAAACATTGAACATCTTTACATAACGTTAAACTGATTAATTAATGAAGGATGCAATCCTTTTACAACAAGTGTCACCATTCATCCCCCTATGTCCTCCCTCTGCCGCTAATGTGGAGAAACTCCCTGCTGGATAGGGACTGCTGCTAGAGGCGGGGCAGGTTGGTCTCAGCCTCAAAGAACTCCACTACCTTTAATATACGGGGCCAATTAGGCTTCGCTGTTTCATACAAGCTGCGTATGGAAGAAGAGTGGACCGAGAGCTAACAGTGGGCAGAGCGGTTGAAGTTATTTCATTACTACAAGTTACATGTTGTGCTCGTTGAGCAGGCGTTTGATTCACCTGTTATCTCCCTCAATGGAAGATGTTATTGCACTTGTGGATAAGTCCGCTGTGGCCTCTGCTCTGAAATGCTGGCCACACAAACAGGCACTGAAACAGCATTCTTGTTAAATCTACTATGAATTATTTGCTGTGTCTTTACTCTTCGATCGATTCTGGTCGATTCTGCTCCCACCTGTTTAGATTTTTGTGGGCACTGCTAAGTAAAACAACATATTTACTCAAACAAAGGCTAGGAGCATGGTCGTCACCAACAGACACAAGCCAGCCGAAATACAAGGGTGGATACACTCCTGGATTAGTCATCTAATAGAGTGTGTATATTTTGTAGTAACATACAAGAGGCAGAAAGCATCTATAAAACACCTGCTTAGAGTGTATCTGTTTCTAAATGAGTTTCCTGGTTTGCCCTAAAGCTAGCTAAAGTCATGGCTTGTCAGTAGAGTAGAAGATAGCTAGTAAGTTGTCAATGTATTGCATTATAGTCACTCTTTCATAATGCTTCATATATTTACTCACATTTCAGTGTATGTTAGGTGAAACATGTCAGATTTTCTCTGGAGAGATTTCTCTTCTAAGTTTAAAACTTAAACACAGCACATTTAGAGCTGCTTATACTAGAGGGAATATTAGGACAGCAGAGAAACACTAGAAATAAACGTGTGCAAATTGAGAGCTGATTCAGATTTGTGTGTGTTGTAGTTTACAATAATGTAATTCCCAGTGTTGTGTATGGCTGTACTTGCTGTTAGTTATATTTTTGACAATGAAACAAGTTCTTTTTTAACATAATCAAAATAATGTCTGAAAAAATCAATATCTGCCATCAGATTTTTTAACCCTTAAATATTAAAATCCCATTATCGCTTAGGTTCTAGTTTAAACATCACAGATGTCATGCATTTAAGATGTACTGACGATATACCAGTATAAACTATGCAACATAGACAGATATTCAAACTAACTAAATTCACAAATGTATACACTTGCACAAACACACACATGCAAACACACACGCACACACATATAGTAATTTGTCTCTTCTCTTAAAATTCATATCACAAAATCATCATATTTAACAATATTATGTCCTATAATCATCCTGTCACTGTTATCAGTGACGGTACACATCAGGCGTCCTCATTATCCCGTGTCTTAGATAGAGCCTGAGTGAGCGGTACCAGGGCGCACGGCAGTATGTGAATGCACATTACTGATCAAACACCTCGATATCAGTACTGTAACTTTGCTTCAGGGATGCCAATTGGTGCTTTCTAAGGAAATTTGCACACATTACTTTTTTAATTTGAACTTTAAAAGTGGGAGAGGCATTCATTGTTCATTTTAGTTTGTTGGAGCAGCTTATTAAGCACAGAACTCTGTGAGCACACATAATATGCCAAGAATGTGTTCCATCAGAACAGGAAGTGATTACTATCCGAATTGGAATCAGAATCAGTCAAAAACAATGCACAAGTTACCTTGACACACTGCAACACAGCTGCTCATGATTATTACTAATGATGCACTCAATTACAATAAAGACCTTAAAGTAGACCAATCCATTCAAACTGATTCAAGAAACACAGGACAACTGTAGGAAACATAGAATACTTACAAAGCGGCCAAAGAGAGTTACTTACACAGGACTAGAATTCAAAGAGCAATGGTCCACCATCATCTCGGGGAGAAAATCCAACTTAAAAGAAGCCATGATGGCAAAATCTGTTTCTTTTTCTTTCTTCTTCTTTGAACTCAACACGACAATAAAACTAAATTGACACAGTGATCAGAGGGTGGTGGTAAACTCCAGATGGTACACTTGTTGGTTAGTCCCTGGCGAAGGGTATAATAAGGCAGTGCACAAAAGGAAGAGAAAAACAGTGTGCTGCAACAAACTAATGCACATGGAGAACCCGTCCACTGGAACACAAATACAACAAACAAAATCTGGCTGCACCGCCTTCGTTTGAGATGGAAGAGGAGCACAAATGACAGACACAAAGTGACAGGCCTTCAGGTTGGCTTTCCAGGTTCTGGGACGGGGACTAACCACTGCATGGAGATCATGGAGGGCTGCTGGGATCGCTGGGGCCAGAGAAGTAATGGCCATTTGGGGTCCCACAATCAAAGTGCTGATGATCCACGGCCTTTGTGAACATTTCTCCTAGGCCAGCAGATCTGGCTGCAGCGTCAGATAAACATGGTGTCAGATTGATGGTGATAAGGCCCAGTGGGCAGAGGGAATGAAAGAGGGAGTGAATAGTACTCCCCAGCCGGTAGCTAATCCCTGGACTAGCCACACCAGGGGCTAACAATTAGGTTCCGGCCTGAGGGGGGCTGTGTTTACCCTGTTGTCCTACAGCCTGCACTGGTTTGTGTGTGATTTATGTGTGAAAAAACAGGAGGGAGCCAATGTCAAATGACACTGGCTTTTGTCTTTGTGCACCCCACAGTGCACACACAAACACACACACACCGCTGAAATGAGATAAAGTCCAGGGATGTATGCAACATAACACTGGACTACAACCTGCCTTCAGGTAGTTGTAGGCTGGACTCAACATAAGCCCTGACAGCTGCACATTGTTTTTGATCTGGTGCCGTTTTATTTTGAAACATGACATTACTAAATCATCTCAGCAATGCATATTTCTAATACCACACACAAGTCTGTGAAATAACAAAACCCTCTTTCATATATATTCAAATAAATGAGTTTTTCTGGATAGTTTAAAGCAGCTAACTACATTTAACCTTCCTCCACCCTGTGCTAATCTATACAGCTATATCTCCATTACAGTGCACATTACTGGAGACAGTGTTGCAGAATTATTCAAACTGGTGGAATGGGAGTTGGAGAGGCCATATGACAACACTGCTGTGATAACAGACAATATGAGAAATACCGACACTGCAGTTAGTGAAAGCGTGCTTGTCCTCCACATAAGCTACAATTATACCCAGCTGTGTTATATTTTCCCAGAGTCTGGCTAAAGAGAAAAAATGTGTTGTGCTTGTATCATACTCTACCCATGGTCTACTCCTGCAGATCATTAATAACATTAAAAGTGTGTGACATCCCACAGTATCACTTTGCCTGTCACATGCATGTATCTGTATGACTTCATGTGTACTACTCTTGGTTCGTTTGTTTAAAGCCATCATGAAGCTGAACTGCACCAGGACTGAAATGCAACACTGTATAATGTACACCTGCAGTTCAGTTTATTTGGTCTGGACTATATACCATAATGATACATTGTTGTATTTTAGTCCTGGCCTGGTTCCAGTTCACATTGACCTAAAACACACACAGAGTGATACTGACAGGTGACTCATTGATTGGACAGTTTTGCCGTCTGTCATCCTGCATCATCAGCACATTATCAGGGCCCACACATTATTTGTTAAGCATTAACAAATTGTCTGACACTATAGGACGTCTCTGTATGTTTGCCATTACGTTACTAGTGACAGAAATGAGGATGTGTATGTTAAACACGTTGCACGTTTATCTGCACTGTTACAGTACAGGTGCCCGGAGCAGCCAAAAAGGTCTCTATGTCTGTCGGCCACTGAACTTCCACTTTCTTCCAAAGCCTCATCCGAACAGATCTGGACGCGGAGCTAGGCATACAAACTACAAAGTTAAACAAGACACATCTACGGGACAGGAGGAGACGACGGAGATTTTGCACTTATGATGCGTAGACTGCAGCGTTGCTATCGTAAACGCGTGAATAGATTAAAATCACAACCCAAGAAGCAGCGGCACCAGAACATCCTGAACGGGCATCAAAACTGTCCAATCAGTGAGTTACCCGTCAGTCTGTTTAACTTCATATTTACTCCTCTTAGATTGTCAGTGTGGACATGAAACTGACCGAAACTAAAATGCAACAATGCATCTTTTTTTTACTTTGGTCCAGATCAATCACACTCGAGGTGCAAAAGCGACGATAAAAAAATAAGAGAACTTTTAACAACCATAAGAGCTCATTGAGCCATACTGCATCATTTAATAAAAGATAATAGCAGTTAAGGTTGTGCATGCAATAGGAGGCAGTTTAGAAGGAAGTGTCTATGATGAAAAAATTAGAAAGCTGTTGCCATAAATCTGAAAACTTATTTGTCCATGCACTTTCAACGAGGTCCCTTATTTCAACTGATCATTTCCCATCTACTTCCAAGACATGCAAGTGTCATGCAGGACCATGAGGTTAAAAACAGACAAACACATTTGCATCATCACTCAAGCTTTAGTGTCCAACACATTTGTGGAAAGCTGATGAGAAGTTATTTAGGATTAACCATGCAGAATGTCTGAATATCAAACTCAAAACTATCCACACATGCACATTTTGAGTTATGTTTATTTTCCTTTTCGGCAAATGTGCAGCATGGAAAAAACGCTCTATCCAGAGAGACTTACAGTGAACTAACTACAGGGGCACAAAGGTGGCAGCCCCTGGTATTGAACTCACAACCTTCCGGTGTTCTATTTAGAACCACTAGACTGCCACCTTATTTTAAAACAAAGAGCCCGTTCTCAGGCTAACAGGTAGTGTCTCATCATGCATAAAGAGCTTAAAAATCACATGAAATCACAATTACTGTTGTGGTTAAGCCTTTTTTTGTTTGTAGTTTTCTATTTATTTGACTGTGTGAGAGATGCATGGCTGCATGGTGTGGGCCCTGGGGGTCAACAGATTACCTATAGCCCCGTTATCCCCCCAACTGCTATCGGAGCTTCTTACCCCCCTAGTGCCGAGTTGGAGGCTTCAGAGGTAGGGAGGGGGAGCATGGGCTGTCCAGTCTGCTCTGGAGACACATACAGGGTTTCAGGGTCCAGGCTATCCATCCAGAGCCTTGCACTGCGACCAGTAACACACACAAACACAGGACACACAACATACCAGAAACAGACACACAAAAAACAATTACAAAGAAATAGAGAACAAAAATACACACAACAAATATTTAAACATACTCAACACATGAATCAGTAACGCAGGCTACAGTGGAATGTGTGCTTCAAATTTTCACTACACGATTATCGAGAATAAGAATTCACGATAACTATTTTATCAAGATAATCCTCTCGGTCAAATTCATCTTGAACTTATTTATTGTGCGTTTTGTCCCTTATCTTGGCAAATGATTTACACTCATTTGTGTGTCGGGCGATGGCGTAGCAAGACAAAGTGAGAACAGAAAGAATCAGAAAATATTTGGGAGGCACTGAATTATTTACACAATATTATCATATGTTTATTATTAACATGATATCAATATTTTATTTTTTTAATATCTTGGTTATCATCAATAATAAAAACAGGGTCCTATCTATGTGTAAATGTTAATAATAAATACAATTAATGATTTATTATTAAAACTACTGCATGCATGTACTTCAGAGAAAGAAATTAATTTCAATTGTGTGAATAATTTAACAAATGTAAAAATATAGAATACATTTCCAAAGAGCAATCTGACTTTAAATTGTTCGTAACGCTGTTCTACAGAAATATTTCAAATGTTGTCATTGTTATGAAATATGTTACATCAGTCAAGAGGGTTTTGTGTCTTTGACACTTACTGTACTACTGTCTGTTCAAAACTTCTTCTTTTCGTAACTTGCACCCAAACCGTGACATCATTTAAAATATAGGAATTGTTTGTGCACGTTCATATTATTAAGATTTGGCGATTGAATATCTTACATTTTTCACAAGTAATAACTAATGTTAGTATAACTTCTATATCTGCTGTGCTTGGCATGGCTTAAATAATGGCAGTTTATGGAAAACTACTCTCAAATGTATATCTGGTACAAAGATATGTCCAAATGTATGATATGAATTTGGTAATGGGGCGTAACCTCAGGCGTTGTGCAAAGACAAGGTTCAACTCCCCTTTTCGGCCTCTCAAACTAAAACTATGTCATAATTTTGTCCTTTGTCTTCACTCTGTACTCTTGACACATCTTTATCTGGACTCTTGCCTCGCCCCAACATCAGCCTGCAAGCCGTTTGTCATTCGTTGCTACGTTTCTCTCCGTGCTCTCTGACAACACGTCAGTTACTGTGAGGAACGTGCCCCGGAGCACCCTGGTGACCAAACGGTCACAGCACATGCAGAAACATGAAGTTGATTGGCTGTTTTTGCTCTATTTGGGCAAGTCGCACAAGTGGTTGAGCTGGGCAGACTGATAACAGCTGAAGTCTACTGTGTGTAATAAATAATAGTACTCAAACAACATTCAAATTTGAACAGTGTCTTCTGTATGACTACCAATATATATTTCTTTATTAGTTTTGATCACCTCAAAGCTCATGTTTTTCTAGTGGAGAAGCAAAACAGCATCTAGATCCCCATTAACACTTGTGCCTTTGTCATCTAAAATTCCCCATTATGTTTTAAGACGGCCCTTTCAAAAGTCACAATGCTTAATCTTTCTCATATTTAAATGAAGAGCGATCTGTCCTAATGCCATGAAGTACAATTCCTTCCTTCAGGAAAACATGACAGTGGAATCAGTCACTGTTTTTCCTCAAACATCCCCACATGAATATAACTGATTGAACTGTTTTTCTCTTCTTCTCCCAACTTGCAAAAGGTCTGAAATAACACAGAAAATGTTATTTACTTTCGGTGTAAGAGTATAACCAACCCAAAGAGTAGAGCACACTTTATCTTTATGCTGGCAGGCCCAGCCATAAGCACATGTTTCAGCTATAGGTTCCCAGCAGGAGATAACAACACTGAATAAGCCCATTATCACCCTGTTTGGGAGCAGGGCCCAACCATGATGGTCTCCCTCAACAAATGCATGTCAAGCATGGAGTTATTTGTTATTAAAAGTACACAGAATTTGTAAACAGAAAAGGAACCGAGCCAAATGTAGTTTGAGAAGCTGAGCGAAATGAAAACTAAAATATAAATGAAAAAAGACCAATGGAGGCAGAACAGTTCATTGGACGTAAAAATAGGGATTTATCTTTTGAACAATAAACTGTATTAAATAATGAACTGCAGAGAACTCACTTTGCTGAAAGTTATGGGTTAGGGTTTAACCCATCTTAGTATTGAGAGCAGTGTGGGGGTCTGATGCCTTGCTGAAGGGCACCTCGTCAGAGCCCAGGAGGCAAACTGGTACCTTTTAAAGTATCACTGCCCTCTGGTTCCAGAGCCATGTCCCTACTGCCGAGCTACTGCCGCCCCGCAATGTATACATATACAGTATATCTCAAAAGTGAGTACACCCTTTAGATTTTTGCAAATATTCTGTTATATCCTTTCAGGGGATAACATTATCCTACTGAAACTTTGATATAACTTAAAGTAGTCAGTGTGCTGATTGAATAACAGTATAGATTTATTGTCCTTTATATATATATATATACATATATATATATATATCATATACAGGAGAGATAGAGAGAAAGAATAGGAGAGAAAGAGAAGAGAGGTAAGAGGGTGAAGAGAGAGGGAGAGAGAGGAGGAAGAGATGAAGAGAGGGAGGGAGAGAGAGAGAATAGAGAGACAAACAGATGAGAGAAACACAGAGAGAGAGAGAGAGAGATAGACACAGAGAGAGAGAGACAGAGAGGAAGGAGGAGAGAGAGGAGAGAGAGAGACACAGAGAGAGAGAGAGAGAGAGACACAGAGAGAGAGAGACAGAGACCCAGAGAGAGAGGACAGAGATAGAGAGACAGAGAGAGAGAGAGAGAGAGAGAAGAGAGGAGAGAGACTAGACAGAGAGACAGAGAGAGAGAGAGAGAGAGACAGACAGACAGACAGAGACAGGAGAGACAGACGAGAGAGAAGAGAGAGAGAGGAACAGAGAGAGACAGAGAGAGAGAGAGAGAGAGAGAGAGAGAGAGAGAGGAACAGAGAGAGAGGCTGTGAGACAGACAGAGAGAGAGAGAGAGAGAGAGGAACAGAGAGACAGACTGTGAGACAGACAGAGAGAGAGAGAGAGAGAGAGAGAGAGAGAGAGAGAGAGAGAGAGACAGAGAGAGAGAGGAGACAGAGAGAGACAGAGAGATACAGAGAGAGAGAGAGAGAGACAGAGAGGACAGAGAGAGGAGAGACAGAGAAAGAGAGAGAGGAGAGAGAGAGAGGAGAGACAGAGATAGAGAGAATAGAGAGAGAGATGAGAGAGAGAGAGGAGAGATGAGAGATAGATGAGAGAGAGAGAGAGGAGAGAGAGATAGAGAAGAGAGAGGGAGAGGAGAGAGAATATAGGAGAGATGATAGAGGGGGAGAGAGAGAGAGAGAGGGGAGGGGAGCGAGAGAGAGAGAGAGAGAGAGAGAGAGGAGGTAGAGAGAGGTGGAGGTAGGGAGGAGAGAGAAGAGAGAGAATAGAGAGGAGCTGAGAGAGAGAGGGGCAGAGAGAGGAGAGAAGAGAGAGATAGAGAGATGAGAGATAGAGAGAGAGAGAGGGGAGGAAGAGAGAGAGGAGGAGAGGAGAGAGAGGGTGAAGGAGAGAGAGGGGAGAGAGAGAGAGATGAGGAGAGACAGAGAGAGAGAGATGGAACAGAGAGGAGATGAGAGAAGAGAGAGAGGCACAGATAGAGACAGAGAGAGATGAGAGAGGAAGAGATGAGATGAGAGAGGAACCTAGAGAGAGACAGAGAGAGACGAGAGAGAGAGAGAGAGAGTAGAACAGAGAGCGATAGGAACAGGAGAGAGAACATGAGAGAGAGATAGCGAGAGAGAACAGAGAGAGAGAGAGGAACCGAGAGCGACAGAGAGGAGAGACAGAGACAGGAGAAGAGAGAGAGAGAGAGATGAGAGAGAGAGCGAGAGAGAAGAGAACAGACAGTACGAGACACAGGAGAGAGACAGAACAGACCAGAGAAGAGAGAGAGAGAGAGACAGACAGAGACAGACACAGAGAGACAGAGAGAGACAGACAGACAGAGATAGAGCAGAGAGATAGAGAGACAGGACACAGAGAGAGAGAGAGAGAGAGAGAGAGAGAGAGAG
>NC_041357.1:1195000-1220000 GCF_900634415.1 Cottoperca gobio
GTGAAAGAGCCAACATGATATGTGCTGTGTGCTTCAACATAGATATTAATGGTTGTATGAAGAATAGTATTTTTCAATGGAAAAACTTTTATTCATGAGCGATCTTTGGAATGTAGTTTTCTTTAAAACGTAGTGAAAGTGCACGTGACAGTTCCCTGAGTTAGAGTGACGTGGTACAGTCCATGGAAAGGAACAGCAAGGAAAATATTTTTAATTTCCAATAAGCTCTTAATGTGGTTTATGTTTTATTTCTTAGAAGATCAGATCACCTTTATTGATGCCCAGAGGGGAAAATGTTGCAGCAGAAGACAGAAATTAGTAGCCTACATGTAGCTAACATAGAGAAAGGTAAAAACAATAAATAATTAGAAGCCAAAATGTAAAAAAAAAAAAGAGAATAGAATTAAATAGAAACTATACAAAAGCAATTAGACTCAAAATGACAATGTAAGCAGTAAACAAACAGTACCCACGATCAGAGTGGTACATGAACTATTATGCATGAGCACAATTTTGCAGGAAAAAAGATGCACCCGTTTAAATCAAATACCTTCAGCGCAACAAAGCTTAAATGTAATGTTTTGACTCAAATTTGAATCAACATTTGAAACAAAGTGAATATGCAACAGGCTTGCTTCCAGGCTACAGGTAACAACACTTGCAATGGGAATGACTGTATGTACTGGATTTTCAGAACCTTTGAGAGAAACATTTACTTTTTATTCAAAACTAAAATGAAATCACTGACGGAAATAGCCTGCCAATATCCTGTAAGTCCTTACCAAAATAATGACACATTGATACAGCTTTAAGATTTTCTTTATTATGCCAATTCAGACAAACTTCACTAAGATGAATGCGTGTTATCAGACTTTTACTTTTTATTAGCATGAATGGTGGCCATTTTTCCAAAATCAAGAACATGGAACAACAAAAAAGGTGGCAAACAAAAATAAGAGCCAAACACTAAAAAGACAACTGATAAGCAAATATGCAACAATAATACAGCACTCTCCGTTAGATTTACCTGCAGGGTACCGACGTTTTTGGTCTGACAGTAAATTATGACAATAATGGTAATAATAACAACAACAACAATAATAATAGTAATGATAATAAATGGTATCACTTTTCAAAAACAGGTAACAAAGTGCTTAAAAGAAGACAAAACCAACAGATGTAAAGTTCCATAAAATACAAATAATTAAAAGAGCTCTGCACCGAATTCAGAGCATATCTGTGACTCAGAGTCTGTGCTGGGATTTTGTCCACACGGCTCTCAACGGCTGGAACTGAACCAGTGACTAGCAGCTAACAGTGCTAACAGCACCAACCGTGTAAACAAAAGTGCTGACAGAGCTAACAGTGTTAACCTGGGGGGGTACTAGAGGGTGGCCTTTACACTTCTGCAATGACGCCATCGGTCGGGTATGAGTGCAGTGCAGAGCGGCGGCCATTAGCTAGCCAATGAGAACTCACATGCACAAACATGCACGCGCAGCTGGACCGGCTACGTAAACCAAGCACAGAGAAACTTGGATTAAAACAAACAGAGGGAGTGACTTCATTCTCTGCTCAGGAAGACATTACTCCACTATATATTTTCATGGCAAATACTTGTTTGCCTCTATATTAACGCTCTGAATGCCGTGTATAGAAATCTGACCTGCCCATAAAACCGGTAGATCAACCCATTGCTTCTTTTTCTTCTTAATTGACACTAGGCTGGTCCATACACAACTTTAAACCAGAACACATGCAGGGGTGAGTTACTATGGTTACAGACATTGGCGTCACCAGGTCATTTTGTTGCAATATTAGCCTTAAAAGCTGAATATGGATTAATGTGCCATGGTCCACAGGACATAACAGCCTATCAAAGTGAATGTAGGGTTTGCAATAATGTTGAAATTCTGTACCAGCTGAAGGTCATTAAGAACTCTGAGAAGTGCTGTCTCAGTGCTTTCACCCGCTCACACTGAAATGAAGCAAAGAGCTTTTCAGCTTCCACTTTTTCCAACACCTCGGCCAAAAACGGAGGTTTGGAGATTACTTAAATTAGATAATAATACATTGAATTTATATAGCGCTTTTCGAGACCTCAAAGCCGCTTTACAATAGTAGGGGAAGTAGGGGGAGGGGTTAAGACGAGGGAAGAAAGGGAAAGAGAAAAGGAAAAAATAATACGGTTAACAGGGGGCAAGCAAATGATACCTGAGAAGAGGTGCGTCTTGAGGCGGGACTGAAATATGGAGAGGGACTGAGAGTCACGGATGTCTTGGGGGAGGGAGTTCCAGAGCCTGGGTGCTGCCCTAGAGAAGGCTCTGTCTCCAAAGCTGCGAAGCTTAGATTTGGGGGTAGAAAGGAGACCAGCTGAGGTGGATCTGAGGGACCGTGGGGGTTGGTAGGAGGAGATGAGGTCAGTGAGATAGGAGGGGGCTAGGTGGAGGAGGGCTTTGTAAGTGAGGACCAGGAGTTTGTAGTTGATTCGGAGGGAGACAGGTAGCCAGTGGAGTTCTTTGAGGACTGGGGTGATGTGGTGCCAAGATTTGGTGTGTGTGAGGAGTCGGGCTTCGGAGGTCTGGACCAGTTGGAGTCTGTTGATGGAGCTTGCGGTGATGCCATCTAGAAGGGAGTTACAGTAGTCAAGGCGGGAGGAAATGAAGGCATGAATCAGTCTTTCAGCTGCTGGGCGGGTTAGTGACGATTTGATTTTTACAATATTGCGGAGGTTGAAAAAGGAACAGGTAGGACTGGAGCCACCTGAGTGCAGTACCCTCGATACCGATGTCCTTGAGTCTGGAGAGCAGGATGTTATGGCTCATGGTATCAAAGGCTGCACTCAGGTCAAGAAGGATTAGGATGTTGAGTTGCAGAGAGCAGCAGTGAGGAGGTTGTTGAGGACCTTGAGTAATGTCGTTTCTGCGCAGTGGAGGGGGCGAAAACCAGACTGGAGGGGTTCAAAAAGGTGATTGGCATGGAGGTGGGAATGGAGTTGTTTGTCAACAATGCGTTCCAATGTTTTTGACAGGAAAGGGAGGGGGTCGAGATAACTTTTTTAAAGAAGTGGTTGAACTACTGCTAATTGGAGACTCTCAAGCACTTGACTGGAATTGAGAGAAGTACTCATAAATGGATAGATGGACTAAAGTGTCTAGTTCTGCCATTGCTGCCATGGTGATGGTTAGATGTTGAGGAGTGGTAGGTTTAACTGACACTAAGCAAGATGTGTTGAGCCAAAGTCAGAGGCCCTGTTTACAGCTGCCATTAACACACACGTGATCAGATCTCACTCCCCTGCTCCATATGTAAATAAACACGTACACCATTTCTGTTGGCATATACGAAATACATATTTAGTGAAAAAGTGTTTTTGTTATTGATGTGTTGTGTGTCTAATTTTCAGTTGTTACTGTCACATAAATCACACAGAAACGTGAGATGACTAATAAAAAAAGTTTTGTAACGTTATGTAACTCTTTTGAAAGCCTTGTTCTTACGCTCTCAAACCCAACATGGAAAACAATAAAGCCAGTTTTATTTGTTACTGTGTACCGCCCTCCTGGTCCGTATTCTGAATTTCTATCTGAATTCTCAGAATTTCTATCAAGTTCAGTCCTTAAAACAGATAAAGTAATTATTGTAGGTGACTTTAATATTCATGTGGATGTTGATAGTGACAGCCTTAATAATGCATCTATCTCATTATTAGATTCAATTGGGTTCAGTCAGAATGTACATGAACCAACTCACTGTTTAAACCACACTCTGGACCTTGTTCTGGGATATGGTGTTGAAATTGAAAGTTTATTAGTGTGTCCACATAATCCTCTTCTGTCAGACCATTTTTAAATAACTTTTGAAGTCCTGTTACTGGACTACAAGCCAGTAGGCAAAATATCCTACGCTCGATGTTTATCTGAAAGTGCTGTGACTAAATTTAAGGAAGTGATTCCATCAGCACTTAATTCAATACCAGGACTCAATATCAATATAACGGAGGACTCCAATGCTAACTTTAGTCCCTCCCAAATGAATCATCTTGTTGATAGCGCTGCAGCCTCACTGTGAATAACACTGGATTCTGTCGCTCCTCTAATTCTTTAGAGGAGCGACAGAGTCATAAAACAGAAAAAGAAAGCTCCATGGCTAAATTTACAAATCTGCAAACTAAAACAAAAGTCGAGAAATCTTGAAAGTAAATGGCGTTCCACTAAATTGGAAGAATCTCGTTTAGTCTGGTTAGATCATCTTAAAACGTATAAGAAGGCTCTCCGTAATGCCAGAGCAGCTTATTACTCTTCCTTAATAGAAGAAAATAAGAACAACCCCAGGTTTCTTTTCAGCACTGTAGCCAGGCTGACAGAGAGCCACAGCTCTACAGAGCCTTCTGTTCCTATATCTCTCAGTAGTGACGACTTCATGAGCTTCTTTAACGATAAAATTATAATTATTAGAGACAAAATTAATCTCCTCCTGACCTCAATTGGTAATGACTTAACTTCAACCTCCGGAATTTCAAAAACATCTGTAACTCCTGAAATATATCTAGACTGTTTTACTCCAATTAACTTTAACCAACTAACTTCAACAATCTCATCGTCTAAGTCAGACATGGGCAAACTACGGCCCGTGGGCCATATACGGCCCGTTAGGCTTTTTAATCCGGCCCGCCGACTCGCCGTGTGGAACTGCTTGACGAAGATATAGTCAGCGAGTTAAACAAAAAGGCGGAGTCCTTTAAGTTATATTCACTAGCACTGGATGAAAGTAACGACATAAAAGACACTGCTCAGCTCCTAATTTTTATCCAAGGGATTAATGACAGTTTTGAGATAACGGAGGAGCTTTTGAGCATGGAATCGCTGAAGGGGAAAACGTGAGGAGAGGACTTATATGAACAGGTGTCTGCTGTCATCGAGAGAATGAAGCTGCCTTGGAGTAAACTTGCCAGTGTCACCACGGATGGATCGCCAAATTTAACTGGAAAAAACATCGGGCTGCTGAAAAGAATCCAGGATAAAGTGAAAGAAGAAAACCCTGACCAGGATGTTATTTTTCTTCACTGCATCATTCATCAAGAATCTCTGTGTAAGTCTGTATTGCAGCTTAATCATGTCGTGGATCCAGTTGTAAAACTCGTTAACTTCATATGAGCAAGGGGACTTAATCACCGTCAGTTCATTACGAACAAATCTTTCGCTCATTTTCCCACACTGGCCATGTAGAAAGAGGCCATCCGAAACGTGAAGAAATACTGCAAATCACTGGACGACATGCACAGAGAATTCTGCCGTCGGTTCTCTGATTTTGAAAAAATTGACAAGTCACTTCAGCTGGTGTCCTGTCCCCTGTCACAAGACCCCGAAACAGCACCGCATGAGCTGCAATTGGAGCTGATCGATCTTCAGTCTGACTCCGTCTCACAGGAGAAGTTCAAGTCTCTTAAACTGAATGACTTTTATGCTTCACTTAACGAAGCCACGTTTCGAAACCTCCGGAGGACGGCACAGAAGATGCTGGCATTGTTTGGCTCGACGTACGTGTGTGAGCAGACTTTCAGCGTCATGAACATCGACAAAGCCCGTCACAGATCCCGGTTAACTGACCAACACCTCAGATCTATCCTGAGAATTGCCACAACAAAACTAACTCCAGACTTTGATGCACTGGCAAAAAAGGGAGACCAACAACACTGTTCCCACTGAAATGTGAGTTTCTCTACTGTGTTATGAAAAAAATGCATATGGAAAGTTTGGAGGAGCGTCTTTTAATTAAGAGCAATGTGCGCATTTACGCACAGCAGCGGTACAGTAGCTTAATTAACACGCCGCACATCGCTCTCAATTTAAAGACCCCTTTCTAGTTTCTGCTGCAGGCAGGATATTTAATACAGTCTATCTCTCAGGACAATCCGTCCATTATTTTGCGGGGTTTAAAACAATTAGAAATTATTGAGCTTGAGTATTTCGTTGGGTAATAATATGTTTTGAATGTTGAAAGTGATCTTTTTCCATGATCTTTTTCCAGTAAATGTTGATTTCTTTAACTTTGCACCTTCAATTGAAATGTATAAAAAACAGACGCAATCTCCAGGTTTGATAAATTACATTGCGTGTCCAAATGCTCCTGGCCCGGCCCCTCTGTCAAATTTTAGAACCCATTGTGGCCCACAAGTCAAAAGGTTTGCCCACCCCTGGTCTAAGCCATCAACCTGTCTTTTAGACCCGAATCCAACTAAACTGTTTAAAGAAGTTTTACCCTTAATTAACACCTCATTATTAAATATGATCAACATGTCTCTTTTATCTGGCTACGTACCACAATCCTTTAAGAAGTGATTTTATTACAGCTACTTTAAAAAGCCTGGTCTTGAACCAGAGGTTTTAGCCAACTATAGACCGATACGATATCTAACCTTCCCTTTCTCGCTGAGATCCTTGCGAAAGCTGCAGTCGCAGTCGTGTGATTTTTGACATCATAATAGTTTATTTGAGGTTTTTCAATCTGGATTTAGAGTTCATCATAGCACAGAGACGGCACTGGTAAAAGTTACTAATGACCTTCTATTGGCATCAGAAAAAGGACTTGTCTCTGTTCTTGTCTTGTTAGATCTCAGTGCTGCTTTCAACACTGTTGATCATGACATTCTACTACAGAGACTGGAACATTGTGTTGGCATAAAAGGAACCACACTAAGCTGGTTCAAGTCCTATTTATCTGAGCGATCTCAATTTGTATGTGTTAACGAAAAATCCTCCATGACAGCCAAAGTCAGTCTTGGAGTTCCGCAGGGTTCTGTACTTGGACTGATTCTATTCACCATATGCTTCCTTTGGGCAATATTATAAGGAACCACTCTATAAACTTTCATTGTTATGCGGATGATACCCAATTATATATATCAATTAAACCAGATGAAACCAATCAATTAGCTAAACTTCAAGCATGCCTTAAGGACATAAAAACTTGGATGTCTAGAAACTTTTTGATGTTAAACACAGACAAAACTGAAGTTATTATACTTGGCCCCAAACGCCTCCGAAAAGCATTTGCTTACATAGAAACTCTGGATGGCATTAGTTTGGCCTCCAGCACCACCGTAAGGAATCTTGGCATCATCTTTGATCAGGATCTGTCGTTTAACTCCCACATAAAACAAATCTCAAGGACTGCCTTCTTTCATCTGCGTAACATTGCAAAAATAAGACACATCCTGTCTCAAAATGATGCAGAAAAACTAGTCCATGCATTTGTTACTTCAAGGCTGGATTACTGCAAGTCATTGTTATCAGGTTGTCCCAAAAAGTCGCTTAAGACTCTTCAGTTGATCCAAAATGCAGCGGCACGTGTATTGACAAGAACTAGGAAACGGGATCATATTACTCCTGTATTAGCTGCTCTGCACTGGCTCCCGGTAAAATACAGAATAGAATTCAAAATCCTTCTCCTGATTTACAAAGCAATTAATGGTCAGGCTCCAGCATATCTACTTTATAAACTAGAGCATTGCGCTCCCAGACTGCAGGGTTACTTGTAGTTCCTAGAGTCTCTAAGAGTACAATGGGAGCCAGAGCCTTCAGCTATCAAGCTCCTCTCCAGTGGAACCAGCTTCCAGTTTGTGTTCGGGAGGCAGACACCCTCTCCACATTTAAGAGCAAGCTAAAGACTTTAATTTTTGATAAAGCTTATAGTTAGGGCTGGCTCAGGTTTGCCTTCGATCAGCCCTTAGTTATGCTGCTATAGGCTTAGACTGCCGGGGGACACCTCCCTGCTCTCCTCCTTCTCTTCCTCCCCTCCCTCTCCCCACCTCTCCCTCTCTATCTGTATGTATCTATTATGTAAATGTATGTTACTAACACAGCATCCGGGGCATCATCCCCAGAGTTTCTGTGTCTTTCATGTGGCAGGTTGCCACTGATAAAGTTTACGTCAGGATCAGGAATCGTGGCTGCGCCTGCTGACCTGGTCCTGCCGGACACCGGGAAGCCTTTTTGACATTTTCCTGGATTCATCCATACTTTCTCTTTTTCAACACAACATCATTTCTGTCAAATGTTGTATTTGTACTATGTTGTTTATCCTGTACACACGACATCTATTGCTCGTCTGTCCGTCCTGGGAGAGGGATCCCTCTTCAGTTGCTCTCCCTGAGGTTTCTTCCATTTTTCCCCTTTAATTCTGGGGTTTCTTTTAGGAACCTTTTCCTTGTGCGATGTGAGGGTCTAAGGACAGAGGGTGTCATGTCCTGTACAGTCTGTAAAGCACACTGAGACAAATGTATAATTTGTGATATTGGGCTATATAATTTAATTTGATTTGCTCCCGGAGGTTTATGCGACGACGACGGGGGGGAGGATGGTGTTGCTGGTGCGTAGTTCACTCTACCCCTGTCCTTTCCTCTGCTCTGTCTCTGACTTTAGGTGTGTGCGGGTGCGAAACAGTGATGAATGCGCAAGGCAAGAAAAAAACAACCGGGGCGGCATTTCTGGGGGCGCGGGGTTCCATTGGGGGAATATATGTATATTTTTTTAACTGTGCGCGATCTACCCGCACTACGATCGCGATCGACCTTTTGGGCACCCCTGGTCTACAGTATGCATCTTTCACTTTAAACAGACAGTAGGTCAAACCAGATCCAGGGTGTGTCTTTTAATGTGATCAGCCTCCAAAAGAAGGGTTAAAAGAACTGACCACAATTAAAAAAGCTGTAGCTATGGGAGGACACCATTCATGCACATTAAAATCACCAATAGAATATACACCCATCAGCCATTGTACGTCCACCTTTGCGGACAAAACAGCCCTGACCCTTCGAGGCATGGACTCCACTAGACCTCTGAAGGTGTGCTGTGCTATCTGGCACCAAGACGTTATCAGCAGATCCTTTATGTCCTGTAACTTGCGAGGTGGGGCCTCCATGGATCGGACTTGTTTATTCAGCACATCCCACAGATTCTCAATTGGATTGAGATCTGGACACACACACACACCCGGCCATCCACATGATGTAGAAGAAAACGTGATTCATCAGACCAGGCCTCCTTCCATTGCTCCGTGGTCCAGTTCTGATGCTCACATGCCCATTGTAGGCGCTTTCGGCGGTGGACAGGGGTCAGCACGGGCACCCTGACTGGTCTGGTGCTACGCAGCCCCATACGCAACAAACTGAGATGCACTGTGTGTTCTGACACCTTTCTAACAGAACCAGAATGACCTTGTTCAGCAATTTGAGCTCTTCTGTTGGATTGGACCACACGGGCCAGCCTTTGCTCCACACGCGCATCAATGAGCCTTGGCCGCCCATGCCGGTTCACCGGTTTTCCTTCCTTGGACCACTTTTGGTAGGTACTGACCACTGTAGACCGGGAACACCCCACAAGAGCTGCAGTTTTGGAGATGCTCTGACCCAGTCGTCTAGCCACTACAATCTGGCCCTTGTTAAAGTCGCTCACATCCTCACGCTTGCCCATTTTTCCTGCTTCCAACACATCAACTTTGAGGACAAAGCATTCACCCACTGACAGGTGCATTGTAACGAGATAATCAATGTTATTCACTTCACCTGTCAGTGGTCATAAAGTTATGGCTGACTCAGGCATAGCAAAAGATTAAAGTTAATTATATTTATCAATAACTTATATTATAATAAACTTTGAAAAGATTGCCCCCTGCTGAAAGAGTCAAAGTGTACAATACATAAATGATACATGACTTTCGATTGTTTAAGCAAGAATTTTTGAAAGTCGTATAGATTGTCTGAGCCTAATGTTGTTGGTACTTACATGTACAATGAATATATGAGCTGTATGATGGAGGTGAAAGATGAGCGAATATGTGCAGGTGAGGGTGATCAAGCAGCACAAGGTAACGATGTGAGCTGGGATCTGTCAGAGTTTAGACAGTGCCACACCAGGATGCACTGACTTTTTTAGTTTGACTATTTGTTGTGGGAAGTATATATCCAATGTTTATATTCGACACAAAGATCTGTGTACAGAATGTCTTTTAAACCAAAAATTAATTTCTGCAATTTCTTCAGAGCGTTCATGATGATGAATATTACTTATACTGTATGTTTCCAAGCTCCCTGAGCATAATGTGTGCCTTGAACATATCTCACTGTAACATGTCAGAAAGACAATAATCCTATAAATATTCATAACATTGTATTAAATATTCAAAGCTCAAGTGATTACATTATCACAATGATGATGTTTAGCAGGTATTATGTTGACCATGTTCATCGTCTTACTTTTAATAGATATAAACAGTTCGTAATTGTTCCTGGTGTCAGTCAACAGCACATTCATTTATTGCCAAACAATAAATAGTATCGTAGTATAGTACAAATACAATAATACTGTACCGGCAGATGTCTTAAAACAGACAAGAGTAACAAATTGATTGCAGTAAATCCCATAGGGTGATGTCATGTTTGCAGTGTTCACGTAAAGGAAGAAACATATTGTTGCATCACAACATTGAGTCTCTCATGTGATGTGCTTCACTTCCTTGTTTTCTGCTGACAAACAGTCCTTGGGCTGTCTCACAGGGTCTCTCCTTCTGCAGTGTCTGATGCAGGTAGCCATTATAGAAGTCTGTTGCCGTCAGGTTCTTTCTCAGGACCACTGCCTTAAATCCCACCCAGCCATCCTGGAACATGGAAAACAGATTAACATAAAGAGAGAGAGAGAGAGAGAGAGAGAGAGAGAGAGAGAGAGAGAGAGAGAGAGATATATATATACATATATATATATATATATATATATATATATATATATATATATATATATATATATATATACACATACACATACATACATACATACATACATATATATATATACATATATATATATATATATACATATACATATATATATATATATGTATATGTATATGTATATGTATATATATATATATATACATATATACATATACATATATATATTATATATTATATATTATATATATATATACACACACACACACACACACACACACACACACACACACACACACACACACACCTTACAGCAGACAGCCAGAGTGTTGGTCTCCTTCAGAAAGCTCACTGAACCAGGCGCTGCTTTCCTCCTTTGATCTGCAAACATGGGAGTGATATACGACAGCTGAGGTCACAGCTTACATTAGTAATGCTGAACGAAGCTGTGCAATTACACCAGCACACCATGTATGCATTGCATCACATTGTGTTTTCTTGCCACGGGAACTTATCTGCATTGAGTTGGTGATGCAGAAATCCGGAGCAATATTATTATTTTATTTCAGTTGGTTGTTTTGCTCAATAAACTACGGAGTATGTTTGTAGTGTTCCCTGGTCCACGCTTCTAAAACAAGCCTTCTATAAAATCGCAGATAGCATACATGAATAGTTTACTCTATATTATTAATCAGTATGAAGTTTACCTTTGTATGAAATGCAGAATAATTCTTTCAAACTATAACTTTATCACTTTGGATGTTTTTATGCTCGCTCCTGAATGTCTGCAGTCCGTTTGGCAGCTGCTGGTATTGCATTTAATAGAACAACAATTAGAAAATGTAATAGTCTATTGATATTTATCACAGATAATATTTCATTATCAGCATTCCTCTCGCCTCATTTACAGCAACAGTGTTGGTTTTTGCTAAAAATCGATTGGTGTATTTTGAAGAGTCAAATGATGCTTTTATGAGAACACACACATAGCCTGATGAAGAAAGCCTGGGTTAACAAAGACTGTTGATAACCCAAGCGTGGCACCCGTTATCTCTGCTTTATGGAGTCCAGCCAGCTAAGGCAAAGACAACTTGCTTTGTGGTACCCCCTCTGGATCATTTAAACACACCATATGGTTTGTTGTGGCAGGAATGTTGCAACTTATTTTCTGAGAATGTTCTTTCCCCCACAGACTGATGTGTCAAATGGAATCACACACTCCAACATTAGCAACATTTCACACTACTTCATTGGATGTTTGTACTGCAGTGATCCATGGGACTCAAACTGAATCAATCAAAATTGTTATGAACATCACCTTGCACCTTTGGTAATGAAGCATCTTTTAGTTCCACAAAACTTCTTATTGTTTGTACATAATATATATAACCAAAAGATAGTGTTCATGTATTGTAAATATATTCATGGTCCAATATGATTTTGACAAACTTACCTAATAATGAAATGTGACATTTTCCTACAAAATCCAGAAGTTTTATTGTCCTGCCCATCCATGAGGTCCTCAAATGTATCTGGTGGCAGAGAAGGATCATTCAGTGGTTTTCAACAGTGTCTTAAATAGCTCAAACTCAACAGTCCAGATATGTCCTGATTACCCGGGATCCAATGGCACGATACAGACGATCAATCTGGTCACACGTCTGCTCCTCCCACACTATCCAGCCCATGGATGTATTGATTTTTGGGGCTATTGGAGGAAATGCATGTGTAAGTTGGAAGTTGTTTTATTTTTGCATGACTTTGTCTATGCAGTTCAGAGCTACGTACCAAATGTTGCACCTGTCTGGCTTTGTTCCCTTTTATGTGCTATTTTCTCAGACAGCGTCATGAACGTGTCAACAAGCTGCAAAACAAAATACAAATACAGCTATGTCAGCATCATGTTAGGAAGAGGATACCAGGCATGTTCCATCAACTCACCAGGTGTGCTCCCTTAGTGGAGAGGGCAGCTCCAAGCTCATCAGCAGTGCAGTTGTCAGGGACCTGATGGAGCTGCTGGTTGAGAATGGGGCCCACATCAAACCTGGGATGTGAAGACATTGTTACTCTCTGTATGTGTGCAGTCAGGAAGAAACAGGAAGAACACAGGGAGGTTTTCTCTCTGTTTACCTGTGAGGGCGGATCTGGATGATGGAGACTCCTGTCACAGTGTCACCCTGCATGATGGTGTGGAAGATGGGTGCTGGGCCTCGCCACCTGGGCAGCAGGCTGGGGTGAACATTCAGAATCCCACTGCAATGAAAGAGCACATACACACTTTATATACAGTTCACAATGTCATGCTTCCTGTTTAGATTAGACTCTAATTCTAAGTAGCAGTTGTCTTTCCTCCACCGCTCAGACAAAAAAAGTTATTCATCTTTCTTTTATGTAGTCCAGGGCCATTATACAGCTTAGTGGGGGGCTGTAGTTTATTGATATAATGTTAACGGCCTGCCTGTACACTGCAGCACTCACAGTGGGCTGGAATCCCCAAAGATTATTTTGATGCTTAGCCAAATTTAACAAACATTATAATCTACGCTATCTTCCTCCCTCTCTTGCCTTTTTCCAGCCAATGTACGGCATGTAAGAAAAAAATGAATTTTCTATCCATCATTTTAAAGAATGTGAGTTAACTATCGAGGTAGCATAATTCCCCACAGTGAAGCAGCAGAGCTCTCTCCATAACCAAACTTTTGTCAAATAGCTAGCCAAACCGATCACTGTAAGCACTGGCACAATAATGTCAATCTCACTGAATTGCAAATAAATGAGTTCACTACAAAGTGTACTAATGTAAGCCCTACAAACAGAAAACAGTACATAATAATCGCTGATGACAGCAAATCCTCCAGCAGTCATTCTGAACTGTGACGATAAAACCATGTTCATCCCACTGAGTGTGACCAGGTAGTTAGTGGATCTGTACATGACTGTCGCTGAAGTCATTTATAAGTGTAGATTTTCTGTACAATGCGATTCCACGCGTTTTCACAGCAGTCCATCTACTGTACCCACCACGCTCATCGTCACCAGTTTATGGCCCGAGCAGTTCTTTCAATAATACACCTGATGCAACTCCCCAGCACTGACAGCTGGCTCCGGTGTTCTAGAGCAGAGACAAGTGGAAAATGGGAAGGTAGGCGGTCTGGAGGTCCGGAGCTGGGAACCCAGGGTCTAGGCCAGGGGTGCCCACACTTTTTTGGCTTGTGAACTACTTTAAAAATGACCAGGTCCAAGTGATCTACCTGTACCTGCACTCCTCTCCTTTCCTCCGCTCTGTCTCTGACTGTAGGTGTGTGCGCTCGTGTGTTTTTGCTGGTCGATCGCGATCAACCTTTTGGGCACCCCTGGTCTAGGCTATAAACTGCTAATATTATTATTATTGTTTATAGTAATATTGTTATTTTCATTATTAACAAGCTCCTTTTTGTAAAATATCTGTTTGTCATAACTTTTATATAAATACATTTAATGACAAATAAAAATATATTTTATGTTCAGAAAAAAGCTGTGAAATATAAATAAAATAATAAATAATAAAATGATTAACTATAGCAAGTTTTGTCTTTAAGCTTTGTAGGCATTACCTATAGTAATGCAATAATAATAATAGTCCAAAATAATGTGAAATTGCATAGTTTTTTTAAAACTTCAGATTTCCTGCTTTACTTCAATTACTACAATGTTATAACTGGTAGAATCAATGGTCACTGATACCAAATTAAAACATTGTTGCAGTTTCTCTTTAAAGCGTGGATAAGTGACAGCAGGAGAGGTTTCTCATAGACAGACTGCGTGTTTAGGTTCATGTATACTGCTCACTGTGGAAACCTGTTGATCAGCCTCTCATGGAGTAAACGTCCAAAGGACACCACCACCCCAACATCAAACTGTCCATCCACAATGTTGGGGGGCCAGCGGTGGACTGGAAGGTGGTTCTGTTGAGCAAACCTCTTCACTGGGACGTCATCAGACAAAGTAACAACTTCAAGAGACTCCACTATCCCGCCACTGGAGCTCCTACAAACAGAACATGGAGGTTAGTTATCATCCTGTTCCAAGACAATGAAGCACATGTACAGGAGTCATTTCATGAGCTGCAAGATGAAGATGCCCAACACATTCCATTGTGACCGGAGCGATCCACATAAAAGTTACAAGTAAAACAAAGCTTTCTTGTCAGAGTAACAAAACAATGTTGGTTTTAGAAAATGTATAATTTCAACGTTTGAAAAGGTGCAATGTGTAATATATAGCATAATATTTATTTAAGACATTAAAAAAATGAACTAACATTATCAACAGAATGTGTTGCAGATATATCTACTGAAATTAGGTGATAGTGAGTCAGCGTTTTGCCAATCTGACCTTAGGCCAGAGGAGCTTGTCAACATTACACACATGATCCTTGTTTGATAGTTTGATTTGATTAATCCAAAGTGGCAGAAACGAGAAAAGGAGTCGCAGCCTCGCTGTCAGCAGAAGGCTGCCTCGCCGGGAGTAATGCCTCCATCAGCTTGCTATGACTGAACATGCTGGGATATCGCCACAGCCGCTAACTGAAGCTCCGTCGAAGCCGCTGCACGCTCCGCCTGCAGGCCATGCTGTCCCCTCGTCTCTGCCCAGACCCAAGCAACACACACACTGTCAGACGTAACGTTACACGGAGCGTACAGCCCCCAGTGACACAGTAACACAGGGGTGCCCAAAAGGTCATGCGGGTAGATCGCGCACCGTTCAAAAAAAAATAAAAAATAAAAATTTGTGTATTGTATTATACAGCTATATATCTCTCTCTTAAATATTTCCCTCGGGATCAATAAAGTATAAATATATCAATAAAGTGTGTGTGTGTATATATATATATATATATATATATATATATATATATATATATACACACATACACATAAATATATCAATAAAGTGTGTGTGTGTGTGTGTATATATATATATATATATATATATATATATATATATATATATATATATATATATATATATATATATATACACATACACATAAATATATCAATAAAGTGTGTGTGTATATATATATACACACATACACATAAATATATCAATAAAGTGTGTGTGTGTATATATATATATATATATATATATATATATATATATATATATATATATATATATACACATACACACACTTTATTGATATATTTATACTTTATTGATCCCGAGGGAAATATTTAAGAGAGAGATATATAGCTGTATAATACAATACACAATATAAAGAATACATATGATTAACGACTACAAGACTACAAAATATAAAACAGGTTTAATAACTGATGGTTTTGATGATTAATTCATTTAGATTGTATGGAGCCAGTTTAGAGGTGAAATACTGCGCCCTATTTCTTTTGGAGCAGCTGGCTCGGAACTACACATTGGACCTTGAATGTGGGTTACGACCCTGCTGCTCTTTGTCTTATTCAGCTACATATGTTTCAATAGATGATCTACAATGCCGTGTGTAACGCACTGTAATATGTGTATGTGTAGCACTGGAAGATGTGGAGGACTCGCCTGTTGGATGTGAGGAGTTTCAGAGATTCAACAGCGAAGTGATCGGAGCCGAAGAACAGGAGCCTCCACGGGGACCCGGATGATGACAGTCTGCGGGGCCACCGCTGCCTAAAGCCTGCCTGTGGACAGCAGCGCACAGCTTCCACACAAGCTCCTGCTGTCCTGCAGGGCATCCACATTCTGACAGCAGAAGTCGCTTCAGCTCAGAACACTATGTGTCCAATACGTCAACCTTTACAAAGTTTCTGTGACTGTAATCCATTTACCCTAAATGTGTCCACATAGGACGCCGCCATGTTTTCCATTACACTTCCGTCTCGGTCTTCTTCTTCTTTGGATTCGGCAGACTAAATGCTGCAACGGCGTATTGCTGCCCTCTAACGTTATTGTTTGTTAAATAATCATTTTAACAGTTATTAATATGTTGTGTACGGTCCAATACTGTGCAGATATTCTATTAATTTCAGTCCAGTTATCCAAATGATCCAGACTAGGTCTCTGAACTGCTTCCTCCTTTGAATAGAGTAGGCCTAATTATTGCACCGTATGAGGACATGTCTTACTGTCTCTGAGTGCACACTCGCATTTGCCATCGGGGTGTTTTCCAATCAAAGCTAACCCACTCCTGAGCCCACAATGCCCACGCCTCAACCTTGTATTGACAACTGTATCTTTTCTATAGCAGGACAAATGAGTTTTGGCTGTTTCCTGAATTGTAAAATAATACCTCCCCTTCTACTTTTTTTCCGATGTGTTCTGCCACATTTCTTTTGCTGACTTGTTTATGATTGAAGTGTAGTATTCTAATGGTTCATGGTGTAGGGCGATTTCTATTTTGTCCTTCAGAGCAGCATCCTTTGCAAAGTAATCTGCTTCCTCATTTCCTCATTAAAACCCACCTCACATCCTGCTTTGTGAAATCTGTTTGATAAATATGTTACTCTATTTGGACTTTGATTTCTCTTTTTGAAGTTATATCGCTGCTGCTGAGTCACTGCATATGATTGAATTTATTGTCTTCGACCCACCAAAGTTCCCATAATATTGCTAGCATCTCTGCTGTGAATCCTAACATCTGATCTGAAGATTCCAAGAATATCCAAAGTTTGTTTTGACCTTTCTCCCTCTTCCCAGAAATTCCCAATGTTGATCTAGCAGGCATGTTGTTAGAAATGTTTCACCTAGTTTTTTTTATTTTCTTCAAGTGCTGTACACCAAGTTTATATCTTCTACTGTCCAAGGGCATCTCTCCCATTCCATTAATAAGGCAGGAAATGGAGTAGTGCCAAATGCACCACTTCATATTCTCAGATCTCAACTGTATCCAGTTTTGTTTATCACTCTAGGAGCTGCTGATCCGTATCAATAAGTGATATAATCATTGCTCTGAAACATGAAACATCATCATTAACTCTCTGTCAGCCACAACCTGTCACACATCTAAGATAATTTATTTCACACTTTAATTAAATATTTTCTATGTGCACTTTCCATGTCAACCTTTCATATAACCACATTCCGAGAAACATAACCCTTCCAAAGCATATCGTACGCCTGTTCAATATCAAGAAAGACTGCCACGACGCTTCTTTATTTGATATAGCTTCCGTGATATCAATGTCTAAATTCATTGTTGCACATCACTTCCTAAATCCACTCTGATGTGGCACAAAGTAAGCCCTTTTTTCCAGCATGTTTACTGTCATCCGCTCCATTATTTTACAAAATACAGAGGTCAGAGCAATGAACTGGGGTTATTCAGCTCCTTCTCGGGTTACAAAATTGGGATTATTACAGCCTATTTCCACTCCTTAGGGAGATAACCAAACTCCAACACATTATTGATTAGGGCTAGCATTTCCTCTAACACCAGCTCTCCAGCGTGTTTAAATAATTAGTACCACAATCTGCTCTACCTGGAGTGGTCCCGTCTCCGTCTTCTTCTTCGTGGATGGTTATTGACAATTGACAGAAGCTTAAAGAGCATATTTGCTGCCACCAACTGGACAGTCTTGTTGTAAGCAGAGACAGCTTCACACAACAGACAAACATTTAGTGAATTCTGTATAGTGAGTGTAGTATTTCAAACAATAAATCATCTCTACTCCTGGAGTTGTGAATGTACGCAGTTAAAAATGTCTTTTGTCTGACCTCCTCTACCCATTGAAAGGCAATAACCCGCACCTACCCACCCACACCCACACACACACACGCACACACATGAACTCACAAATTTCTCCCACACTCGACATTCAACTCGGATCACTACTGCTGCTGCTCTACTTGTTTTAGGGTAATTTGATTCATCTTTAAAAAAGTGTAGATAACTATAGTTCTGGCTGTGCAGAGCTTGTTGTTGGCCTTTTTTCATGTTCCCAACAGAGCACAATGTAGGATGGGTAAATTAAGCCAATATTTCATCATAACTTGCTGTCTCCAATGACAGTGCTTGTATTTTACCAAAACATTTTAGATGCTGACCCATAACCCAGAACTGATTTTATTAAATAATTTCTCACTCTATTCCCACCAAACATCTCATCACATGTCAACATCTACACACAGCCCAACATCAAGCCACACTACTAATAATCTACAGTAGTGTCACGCTGGGGAAAAGGTGAGGACCCAAATGCAGAGCGGCAGACATTACATTATAGTTCATTTAGCTGACGCTTTTGTCCAAAGTGACTTACAAAGAGTGCAAACAATCATGACGTACAATCCTTTAAGTGCAGAACAATAGCTTCAAATAAGCCAAACAAAAGTGCAACATACAGAAACAATAGAATATAGTTATCTGGTGTGATCCAAGTCTCAGTGAGGGAGTCTTGCGAGTGCTGACCGGCAGTTCCACAGGCCAACTGAAGTTGTTGGGTATGAGAGGAGAGGGTGGGATATACATATCTACACTGGGTGCCACAAGTGGTGCTGTTTTTATCCAGAGAGGAGGGGGGACAGGGCCTAGTCCACCTGGCCAGCCGAACAGCCACTTTTAGACTCCAGTTTTTACAGAAATATCTTACCGGTCCGGCTGATTTGGTGTGGAGAGACGTGTGAGTAACCTGGGGTAACCTGATGGTGGCGCTGTGCAGGTCCACTATCCTGTACTTACAACAGCTGGTGGATGCAGTGGGGCAGGCACTGAGCGATGAGAACAACTTTCTATGCAAACTGTGTAAAAAGCATCAACAGAAAAGGCCTGTGCAGCAGACCCTCCACTGTGTGGCGCAACAGACTGGGTGGAGAAAGCGGACCGGGCTCACAGTGGAGGGTTTTATACAAACCTCCCCTCAAAAAGCGGACTGCCGACCTCCAGTGAAGGATTTTACATGGTGCTATTGCTTCCAAAGCTTTTATCTCTGTTATTAATTCTGCTGTTAACAATTGTCCATTTTGTAATCTACGTGAGACTATCTTCCATGTTTTTACTGAGTGTAAGAGACTCACAAGTTTCTTCTCTCTTTTAACATTGGTTTTTAGTCTTTTTGGCCTATCACAGTGTGGGCGAATTTACCCGAAAATAACGACAAACGACATACCCAAAGTAAATTAAAAGCTGCTCTTCAACCATTTGTACCATATGCATGGTTTTGGTCTCATTGAAAAGATAACTCTCTTATTGTTCTTGCAAAACAGTGAATAATCACTCCAAGTGCTTCTGGCACTGAGTACTAGTGGTCTGAATATACTGAATTTGAAGAAAATTCACTCTGCCTGAATGTTTTAGTTGAAAAAGATGCCTGAAGATGGGTATAGCTGGTAGTCCCGAGCTGAAAAACACAATAGAAACATAGAACCAAGTCTTATAAAGTTCAGGTTAAAATTTCAGATAAAAGGGATAAAACTTAACTTTATTAGACAGGTTTTTCTAAGAGTAACACCAGGCATTCACAAGCTGTGCATTTGGAGATATTATAATATTTATTAATAAAATATTAAATGTATTGCTCATAAATAACTATTATATACCCATATTCCCTGTTAGTAGTATTGACACAGAGTAAGTGAAGTATAAACACATTTATTTCTAATAGTTTTGTGTTTTGTTTGTATTTTCTTCTGAACTTTAATATAATAAATAATAAATAACATTTGTAAAAAAAGACACAGGAAATTACGTATCAAACTGTCTAGCCGTTCATTGGCTACACGATACACCAGTCATCGGGAAAATCGATTGCTATTGGCTCAGTCTGTAAACAAACGAAGGGGTGGCACTTCCATATCAAGTTGATACTGATTAGCTCTTGATGGCTGTAGATAACGCATGGAAGCTCCGATTGGCTCAAATGAAGTGTCAATCTCACGCTAAGAGTCCGCCCTACATTCGGGAAGCGCCTACACAGCGCTGAATGCTCAAAAATATTAAGTATGATCACAAAATGTTACAAATCGATCAGCTGATTTCACAGATTGCAACAGCTGTTCATGGGCTTTTATCGATGTGACGATGTTCACGGTGGATATCTTTTTACCAGAAACGATCGTTTGGACCTTTGGCAATGACAAAGGTGGTTTTTTTGGATTATTACTGGCTTCATAGGTGATGGGAAAATCCAGAAACTAAGTGATTAACACAGCAAAAGACAGGAGGTGAAACTGAGTGCTAAACACAGCAAGGGACAGGAGACAAACTACTGATGAACTGTAGATCAATCAAAGCAGTTGATTGATCAGTACATCTGTTATTTACTGTAAACAAGTAATAAACCAAGGGCGACCTGATCTGAATAGGTTCGGTCCTTTTGATCTCTGTAAGTTAGTTCCTTTGATCTCTGCTATCTGAATCAGTAAACCCCCATCTTCGGTGAACAAAGGAAGACTGACCTGGAAGCTCTTCATGACTTCCTGTCCTTTAAATGAAGTATAAATATGGAGGCTGGGACAGTTGCCTCTCTGAGCAACACGACAGAACTTACAACCTGTATGTGTTTGAGTTTGATCATCCTTTGTATGTATAAAACTCTGCTCCTTCTTACAAGAATATTGATTAAACCCTTTATTTGTTTTGGATCCTGACTTTGTGGCGTTATTAGGAATATTGAGCCCAAATGAGTGGGCTCAAAGTTATGATTTTGATTTTGAGTGTGCTTGCTAGTTTGAGGAGCTGATTGTGCCCGCTGTTGTGATTTTGATCTCAAAATCTAAGTAGACGAGATTCTAAGCTTTCTAAAAATATATGACATGGGTACCACATCCAGCATGATGGACTGTACACAACAAACAAGCAAAATAAAATTCCTGCTGGGCCCGCCGGCGGGCCGGCCACACAGTTAGTGTTTTTATCATGGGAGCTGCCTACAAAAAAGATAACAAAGAAAAATGGCAGTTCCTAAACTTCCTCTCAGGAGAAGTCAATGTTTTTGTGTATCTATTTATTTGGTCATTTGGTGTTCCAGTTGTTCATTGAATGTCTTATTTTTGGTTGCAGCGGGTCATTGTTTTCATTTTTCCCTTTCTTGATTTCTGAACTGGAATGGGTTTTGTGTTGCTGCATCGGGTTTGCACACATAGGTCGGGGGTGGCCTGTGTGTGCCGGGTGTGATGGAGATGGGGGGAGGACATACTATGTTAATGGTGTTGTGAGGGATAAATACTTTGCCGGTGATTTGGACCAAACGGTGCATTTGATGTTTGGGGTCTTTGTTTGTTGCACTTCACACATGGCATGCATCAGGCAGCTGATGGCACTGTGGGATGTTGAGCTGTGGGTATATGTGGTGTGGCTGTGTTGAGCTATGGCTCCACAGTTTGCTTGCGGTCCGGTGTTGTCGGTTGTGTGGTGTGTGTTGTGTGTGACGGAGTGGCGATTTCAGATGTTGGATATATTGTTTGATCCGGATCGCTGCTGGGATGATCGTTTTTGACGGTGTTGTTGTTGTGGTGTGTCATTTCATTTTTGTCGCACTTGGCATACATGTGTCGGTTTTGGCCCATGTGTGTGGACCTGATGTGGTGGTGCAGGAACTGTTTTGGTTCGTGGATTGAGAGGGGGAGAATGGGGGTGGTGATTTATGGTGAAAGAGAGCGAGATATTAGATGAATGATTGGAGTATTGAATGAGTTGATTTCCGGTTTAATTTCTGTTTTTTTAACCACTTAAAGGGTGGACAATTCTTTTTGTTTATACTTCACTTACTTTGTGTCATTACTACTGACAGGGAATATTGGGTATATAATAGTTATTTATAGTAAAGGCCAATAGTTATTTATGGCCTTTTTATCAATAAATATGATAATATCTCCAATTGCACAGCTTGTGAACCCCTGGTGTTACTCTTAGAAAAACCGGTCTAATAAGTTAAGTTTTTGTCCATTTTATCTGAAATTTTAACTTGAACTTGGTAACACTTGGTGCTATGTTTCTCTTGTGTTTTACAGCTCTTACCTACCAGCTATACCCATCTTCAGGCATCTTTTTCAACAACAAACTTCAGACGGAGTGTATTTTCTTCAAATTCAGTATATTCAGACCACTATTACTCAGTGCCAGAAGCACTTGGAGTAATTATTCAATGTTTTACAAGAGCAATAAGAGAGTCATCTTTTGAATGAGACCAAAGTCATGCAGCTGGTGCAAATTGAAGAGCAGCTTTCAATTTACTTTGGGTATGTCATTTGTAGGTATTTTTGGGTAAATTCCCCCACCCCTTAAGAGGAGCATTTTTTAAACGTAATTGTACAAATGAAAAATATCTAAATAAAGTGTTTTTGAAAAATCTAAAATCTCTATCTATCTATCTACTAATCTAATCTTCAGAGGCTGCTTTGTGTCATACTGGTAATTATTGGTGCATGATAATTTGATATGAAAAGATATAAGTTAAAGTGGAACTTGAAAGTTACCGCCTGGAGACGTCCAGCGCATTCCCCACGCAGTGTTAAAATCACTTTCGGTGCTGGCTACCACCCTCTGGCTTTATTGGACTGTGCAAAAGGGCCCTCCAGCACTGACCAATAAAAATCCTTGTCCCGCCTTCTTTATTTGCAGGTTGCGCACTAGTTAACATGTTGAACTTAGAAACGGCAACCCGTTAACTAGTGGCCGCATGTTGCAGCTTACATTACAACTAGTCAAGTCAAATGATATCTAGTAAGATACTTAAAGCCTCTTTGATCTCACTAGTTAACAAGTGAGGGTACAATGGTAGAAATGTCATTGGAGACAGCAAGTTATGATGACATATTGGCTTAATTTACCCATCCTACATTGAGCTCTGTTGGGAACATGAAAAGAGGCCAACAACAAGCTCTGCACAGCTAGAGATAGAATACATCTATAATGAAATATGGTTATCTATAAATGTTCATTATCAACATGTGTACTAGTTACTAGTATGGGCCAACTTGTCCACTAGTACACTAAGGTCGTTTTTACCTCCTTAGGTAACTAGTTGCATACACTTACTGTACCTTCATCTTACCAGATAACATGTTAAGTCTGAAAATAGTCACTAGTTAACTAGTGGAAGACGTTTTGTCTCACTAGTAAGGCTCTGTACCAAACATGTAAAGACTTTGACCGAACATGTTGGACATTTGTCTTACATGTTGGGCCTTTCCTTTAACTAGTTAAACCTTGCTCAGCACTAGTGAGCAACTCTCTACAACTGGTTAGACATTGATTTAACATGTTGGGCTTGATATCAACTAGTTGATATTTTTGGTTTCATCTTACTACTTCCACACAACTGCTAACGAGTTGACTTGTATGTGTAATTTGTTATATTGGGATAAATACTCAAATGGCTTGCCATACAGTATAACTTCAGGTCTCACTTCATTTATTTTACTTTCTGTACTATTGCTGTCCTTGTGTTGCTGCAATAACCAAATAGGATCAATAAAGGGTTACTTGTCTTATCTTGCCTTAACTTAAACAAACTTTAACAGAAGTGGCTGATCAGAAAACACTCATGTCACTTTTCATTTTATATTTCTGTAATCACCATAAAGTGTATTGGGATGGAGGCAGAAATTATTTGGCAGAACAAACCCTTTAATGTTATATAGGACAAAAACAAACAAACAAGAAATTACTTTTGAAAAATGTTGTAGCTGAACTTTTATAGAGGCATTTATAGAAGCATACAACTCCTCATATGCCTAATCTGTGTGCAAGAACCAGATGTTTGAAGTCCTCAGCCAAACACCAAATGAATGTGTGTGGCTGGAAAGAGCAATGAAAGCAGGAGGAACTGAGATCTTAAAGAGATCAGGTACTATACTGTGTGTTCTCTTCATACGGAGAGGGCCACTTGTCTAAGGTAGAGGATCCTTTGGCTCTTCAAATATCATCTGAAGAGAAGGCACAATATTTCTGTAACACATGTTCAAACTCAAAGCAGCATTAACGTTACACAAGCTGTCAGTTCAAGCATCAGGCTTTGAATTTTCTCTGTGTTGGTGTTGGCTGCTCCTGCTGAGCTGAGGCTCCTCTTGTGAATACTCCTCGAGGAAGCAGAGGTGGAAGTCCTTCAGCTTCCCGAGGAGGACTTTGAGTTTCTCTGGGCTCGGCAGGACGGTCATTCTAAGAAACAAAGACACAGACACAGACACACACACACACACACACACACTTGCCAATGTGTAATTATCCAGTGCATACAGATGCAGTATGCTCTACAGTCAGTGTATTCAGACCTTGGACTTCTGGCCCACAACTCTAAACTTATCTGGTTATCTGTGGTCGTATCCTGTACAGTCTGTAAAGCA
>NC_041357.1:1227500-1245000 GCF_900634415.1 Cottoperca gobio
CTCCTGGGCACAACATAAAACACAAGGGTTAGGCAATAATAAACTACTGTATGTTGTTCAGGTGCTCACCACTGACGACATACCAAACTTGAAATCCTGGAAAGGATAGGGCCCTGCAGGTGTAACCACTTCAGTGAGACTAAAGGTTTAACTGTTTCATGAATGGATTTATGTAAGTGAAACACGGGTCAGACATTAAATAACTACTGACTCTTCGTATGGCTGCGAGACCTGCACAGAGCAAGAGCTGATTTTCTGCTGCACTTGAAGTACAGTTAGTTTCCCATAAAACTGAAAACAGCCTGTGTCGGTTTCCTTCCAGTGATCACAAATGTTCATGTCTTGGTGTGCAGCAGTAGATTGCATTTCCAAAGGCTACTTGTTACAATGAAAGCCACCTGGTGTTTAGCCAAAGGAATGCCTTTAATGTGAAGGAGCAGCGACAGGAAATGTACAGTTTGCATTAGCAGTTGTTCAAAATATGTCTAATAATACAGTGACCACTGTAAAGAGTGATGCTAACAGTCAGAACAGGAAGGAAAATACATTTTATTTTGTGTAAAAGACTCCTTTATGATGCCAGCATCCTCAGGTGTAATATTATTTTAATTAACTGTATTGTTTGATGCCAGCCTCTAAACTTACTGCTCAATTATTTCTCCACATCCAATCTCTTATACACGGGTGCAGACGAGGGTCACAGTGCTACTGCCTCAAACTAACGCTCAGGTTTTGAATGTGTCCTGTTGAGCCGACACTATAAACGCAACTAAATCGATTTTGACCAAGCACACACCTTGGTAAACTGCGCATATGAGGGCTCGTGCTCTTTGGGGGGATTTACAATGACGTCCATTGCTGCCTGTCCAGCGACAGGAGGGCAGAGGCGGACAGAAAGCAGTTTGATCAGCTGGACCTTCACCTGTGGATCCATGTTCAACACCTCCATATAGCCTCCACGAAAACCACACCTGGTGACAAACAAAGAGTACAGCACAGATAACATGAAAAAGGCACTCCACATGAGGGCTGTAGTAATACATGTATTCATACAGAACCATTAGCTTCTTCAGTTTACTATATAATTACTGTCACATTCACCCCCGGATGTATAGGTTCACTGTAGCGAAGGTAAATGAGAAACCTGCTGGAGGAAGTGATTCACATTCACTGCCTGGGAACATCATAGGTTCCCAGTCAGGTACGGCAAAACTGTACAAAGAGTGATAGATGTAAACAGAGTTAGTTATGTCTCTGTTATAACAAACACTCACAGCTGACAGCAGAATGTGCTTAAACTCTAAAAACTTCCTTCAACAAATGACCACGAGCTGCAGTGATCCAGGAATTATCTACTGCCCTGTGTCGACCAAAACAGAACAACATCGTGGGTTTTATGTTTCCTGGACGGGTGCAGGTCTTCTTCATGGTGATGACAAGCCTCAGGGAAGGGATTGCTCACGTCTCAGTGATAAGCTAAACTAAGTGTCTGCGGTTTGTTTTTATCTTACACTGCATTTCGTTGTGCAACCCTGTGTTGTACAATGGCAATACACTTATTTCGCATCCTTGTAGAAGTATATGAGAATGTCTTGCTGCTCAGCTTCACATAGGGAATGTCTACAAACTGTGCATCTTTAGATATAGAATTTTCTTTTCAGTGGATATACTCAAAAACACTTTTTGAGAATTTACTGTATTAAAGAACATTTTATACATTTAAAAACTCATTATTTTTGTAGAGAGATAAGTACTCAGTGCAGAGGATACTCACTCTCCAGTGTAGCCCTTAGAGGTGGAGTGGAAGGAAACCAGCTCCACATTGTTGAAGTACTCAGGGCCCATCTCATAGAGGACCTTCTTAAAGGAGTGGAATTGACAGTCTGACGAGTACACATTGTCCTGGTAAACCTGTAAAAACACCAGCCAGGTTGATAACAACACAAATGCATCAGCTACAGTCAGACTTTTGGAAGTGCAGCCGCTGTGATCCTGTGGAGAGCCTGCACTGTTTACATGGAGGCAGTGAGACTGTTCTGTTTTAGTAGAGTACTAAGATCACTGTGGATTTAATTCCATAATGTTTTGACATTTGTCATAAAATTTTACATTTAATCTGGATATATTACAACTTTTTATTATTATTATTATTATTATTATTATTATTATTATTATTATTATTATTATTATTATTTATTAACAACTATATTCTCAACATTCTGGGGTTTTCTCCTAAAATATTTTTGATTTATTTAAAATGTCAGATTTTCTTTTGAATACACGCACAACATAGGTTAACATTAAAATAATATGTTTAGATTATTCTGATGAGAACAGGGTGAATAGAGTTCTGCTGATATCGACTCCAGCTCAGAGCTGGACTGTGCAGCCAACGACTTCCTGCTTTAATCTTCTTATTAACTTCATTGGTTGACTATGTCCTTCTGGTTAGTGCTAGCTAAATCCTAGGATCTGCAGTTTAGTTACTACTGAAGAGAAAGTCCTCTGTCCCTATGTTAACGAAAGGGAAAAAATATTTGTGTATCGTCCTGTGATTCGGGCTCCAAACTGTACCAGGTTCTTCCACCAAGTTTCATGAAAATCAGAGCAATAGTTTTACTGTAATCCTGCTGACAAACAATAAAACAGACAGACAAACCTAAAAAAAAACATAACCTCCTGGTGGAGGTAATAAACCCCTCACTAGAGGGTACACTGTAGAGCAGGGGTCGGGAACCTATGGCTCTTTCGATGACGCAATATGGCCCGCAGACAATTTTGAGCTGACATTTTTTAACATGATTAACAAGTAATAAATCAAAACCTCCGGTTATGGCGGCTCGCTAGGAAGATGCGCCATGGGTTTCATAATGTCAGGAGGGTACTGAACATTCTACATAGCCAAAAGGAAATGCCAGATACTGCTCTCTTATCGTTAGATGCCGAGAAGGCATTCGATAGGGTCGAATGGCCATATCTTTTTGATGTCCTCGAACGCTTTGGATGTGGTCATTTTTTTTGTAAATGGGTTAAATTGTTGTACACTAACCCTGTTGCAGAAATACTTACAAATAATACAACCTCGAAACAAATTAAGATCCACAAGGGGTGCCGTCAGGGGTGTCCTCTATCACCACTTTTGTTTATAATGGCAATAGAACCGCTGGCCATACCTGTTCGGTCTCATCCAAAGATCTCTGGTATAACTATAGGTCAAACGGACCACCGCTTAGCTTTATATGCTGATGACGTCATAGTGTTTCTCAGGGAGTTGGAGAGATCAATTCCAGTATTATTAGAAGTGATAGGAAAATTTGGTGAATTTTCCGGTTACAAAATTAATCATTCCAAATCTTCCATGTTATTAAATTCCAAAGAGAGAAGTAGTCCGACTGCAACAGTCTCCCAGTTTAAAGTTGCAGATAATTTTACATATTTGGGTGTAAAAATAGTGCCCAATATAACAAATGTGGTGAATTCTAATTACGATCCTATTATGGAGTCAATTACCAGCACAATTGATAGAGGGAAGCCTATGTCGATCTCCTAAATTGAGATAATTAATATATTAAAAATGAACATACTCCCCAAGTTGCTGTATCTATTCCAAAACATCCCCCTGCCTCCCCCTCCAAACTTATTTTCAAAGTTAAGGAAATCATTTTTTATTTTTTTGTGGAACAACAAACGAGCCCGCTTGCGCTTAACCCTCCTGTATATGCCCTATGATAGAGGGGGCCTTGCGTGTCCTAATCCTCTCTGGTACTACTGGGCAACTCAGTTAAGGACTACTATGTTTTATTTTGCAAACGACAACCTCCCTGCCTGGAGAGAGATGGAGTGCCAATTTTTAGAGCTACCTCTTCCCATATATTTGTACTCAACTAGTCTTAAGAAACGTATAAAAAAACCCACTAAACCTATTACTAGGAACATGATTAGAGTCTGGCATGAAGTGAGGAAGTACTTGGGCGAGCCCCTTTCTCGCTCACGTTCTAGTCCAATTTGGGGAAATGATGACTTCACTCCAGGCAGAGCTGATAGTGGGTTTAATCTTTGGTCAGATAAGGGTGTACAGAAAATTCAGGATCTATATAGGCTCAATGATGATAAACTGATGTCGTTTGAAGAGCTTGCAAGTAAACACAACATTCCACAGAAACATTTTTTCATTGGAGCAAACCAAAAACAATTATTATCTATACCTCCATACTCACCATTAAAGAAAATAATATTAAAGGACTGTAGGGGGAAAAACTTAATTTCTGCACTTTATAACTTGCTTATATCTGCGTCACCTGAGTCCTCCGAAGCGAAACTTAAAAATTGGAGGGAGGATTTGCAAGAAGACCTTTCAATTGATGAGTGGGAAGGTGCCTGCAAGAAAGCGCAATCACAAACAGCGAATACCCGTCTTAAGCTCTTACAATATAACTGGCTAATGCGTACATATATTACTCCAGAAATGCTAAACAAATTTAATGGTAATATCCCAGACTTATGTTTTCAAATGTGGACAATCCAAGGGAACGTTCTTCCATTGTGTTTGGGAGTGTACCAAGATAAAAACGTTTTGGGAGGATGTTAAATGTATGATAGAAGAGATTTTATCATTGCAGTTAAGCATGGAGCCCAGGCTTTTTTTGTTAGGGTGTTACCCAAAAGAACACAACATAAGGAAGAAAGAACAAATCTTTTTAAATCTCTGTCTTCTACAGGCAAAACGCATGATAGCACTTTCATGGAAAAATGTAAACAGTCCAAGTATTGGTAAATGGCTAAAAGAATTGTCTGCATGTGTCTCATTAGAGAAAATAACCTATTCAATTAAAGGAAAACAAGAACTATTTAAAAAAGTATGGGCCCCGTTCCTTAACTATCTGGAACATGCGGATGTAGAGGGCACTCTGGGTCAGCAACTTGGAGATGATTAATGTTCCTATGCTGGGAGAAGGATTGAAGCCTTTCATATCTGCCTACATGTTTGTATATTTCCTTACATAGCCTACCTGTCACGACGCTGGATTTGCGTTTCCTGTTTTATTTTGAAATGTTCTCTTCCCCTTGTGTCATGTCTTGTATTACTTCCTGCCCTTGTGTTTTGCCTTTCTCCCCCAGGTGTGTCTCGTTACCTTCATTAGTTTCCTCCTGTGTGTTTCCTGTCTCTCCCAGCTGTGTCTCATTCCCTCATTTAGTATCTGTGTATATATCCCTGTCTGTCTCTGTGTTCTTTGTCAGTTTGTCATTTTTATTACTCTCATGTTCTGCTCGTGCTATCCATGTACCCTCGTGTACCCTTTATTACTCTCATGTTCTGCTCGTGCTATCCATGTACCCTCGTGTACCCTCGTGTACCCTCGTGCTATCCTGTGTCAACCCTGGTTTGTGTTTTCAGTTCTATTTGTTGCCTCGTTTTATATATTGGTAAGCTTTTGCTAAATAAAGCTCTCTTTTGTTTAACCTTATCTTGCTTGCTGCATTTGGGTCCTCCTTATTACAAGACGTAACACTACCCACATGTTTGTGTAGTTAATTTAATTCTGTTATTTGTGCAACTTTTAATGCACTTCATTTTGTTATGTCTTGGATGTGGAAGTTTGTGTACTGTCTTATGTAGTGTCTATATATGCTAAAAAACAATAAAGTGTTAAACAAGTAATAAATAATTATACTGTGTCATTTTAAAGTAAAACATTTAGCAGCAGATTTTCTTTTTTGTTCTCTCCTTTTCTCCACTCTGACTGTAGGTGTATTCGCAGGTGTGTGTGTGTGTGTGTCAGCAGCGAAGCCCCGCACTTCGCGAAACAGAGCAGGGGAGAAACTGCACAAAGCAAGCAGTAGAGCAGGGGAGTCAAACTCAATCACAGAGAGGGCCAACATTAAAAACTGGGACTACGTCGAGGGCCAATACACATATTGGATGCAAAACAGTGCAAAACACTGGAGGTCAATCAGCTCCATTTGAATGTTCACAGATTCTGTTTCCACGTCAACTGCAAACAGATTGCTGAGCAGTTCAATTTTAGTTTCTGAGCTGCAAATTCAGCAAATGCGCTCAGTTAATCAGCAGAATGCGGTCGGGAACACAGCGGTGGAGATGGTTTGTCAGTGTTTGGAAACATCAAATCAAAATCAAATCAAATTTATTTGTATAGCCCAATATCACAAATTATACATTTGTCTGTGTGCTTTACAGACTGTACAGGTTACAACATCCTCTGTCCTTAGACCCTCGCATCGCACAAGGAAAAACTTCCTAAAAGAAACCCCAAAATTAAAGGGGAAAAAATGGAAGAAACCTCAGGGAGAGCAACTGAGGAGGGATCCCTCTCCCAGGACGGACAGACATGCAATAGATGTCGTGTGTACAGGATAAACTACATAGTACAAATACAACATTTGACAGAAATTATGTTGTGTTGGAAAAAAAAAGAAATAGAAAGTTTGGATGAATCCAGGAAAATGTCAATAAGGCTTCCCGGTGTCCAGCAGGACCAGGTCAGCAGGCGCTGTCACGATTCATGATTCACGACACTCCGGGGATGATACCCCGGATGGTGAGTTAGTAACATACATTTACATAAATGCATACAGATAGAGAGGGAGAAGAAGAGCGAGGGAGAAAAGGAAGAGAGCAGGGAGGTGTCCCCCGGCAGTCTAAGCCTATAGCAGCATAACTAGGGGCTGATCCAGGGCAAACCTGAGCCAGCCCTAACTATAAGCTTTATCAAAAAGGAAAGTCTTTAGCCTACTCTTAAATGTGGAGAGTGTGTCTGCCTCCCGAACACAACCTGGAAGCTGGTTCCACTGGAAAGGAGCTTGATAGCTGAAGGCTCTGGCTCCCATTGTACTCTTAGAGACTCTAGGAACCACAAGTAACCCTGCAGTCTGGGAGCGTAATGCTCTAGTTGGTTTATAAGGTACTATGAGATCTTTAAAATATGCTGGAGCCTGACCTTTAATTGATTTGTAAGTCAGGAGAAGGATTTTGAATTCTATTCTGTATTTTACCGGGAGCCAGTGCAGAGCAGCTAATACAGGAGTAATATGATCCCATTTCCTTGTTCTAGTCAATACACGTGCCGCTGCATTTTGGATCAACTGAAGAGTCTTAACCGACTTTTTTGGACAACCTGATAACAATGAGTTGCAGTAATCCAGCCTTGAAGTAACAAATGCATGGACTAGTTTTTCTGCATCATTTTGAGACAGGATGTGTCTTATTTTTGCAATGTTACGTAGATGCCTTCAAACATGTAGTGACCAAAGTTTCCTTGCTGCATCCGTGTCTCTCACAGGCGCAGCTTGGCATCATACATGTCCGTGATCACACGGCCCTGAAGCTGGAGGTTTAACAGTGAGATGCTTCGTTATGTCGCACAAACAGTCCAGCTCACATCGTCCCAGAGATCTGTGGTGTGTTTCCCTTTGCTTTCCAAAAACTGGCAGATTTCCTCCCGCAACTCAAAATCTATTCAGCACTTTCTCTCGACTCAGTCATCGCACCGCCATGTTCACAATGTATCTCCTCAAGTTTCCTGTCTGTTACAGTGCTTATTACATGTTCCATCTCCAGAGCTTTACAACACAGCGCTTCCTGTTGTATGATGCAGTGATACACCGTCAGCTGCATCTTCTCCCGCATCCTGCCCACTTATCTGCTAATGTGTTTCCCCGTGGTTGTGCCATGCATTGATTTAATTACCAAAACCGGCAGGTCTGTTATGACAGACATATTTTCTTGCAGGCTGGATATAATTGCCTTGAGTTTGACACCCGTGCAGTAAACACTGAAACGTGCACATAAATTGGATAAATAACGTAAGCGTTTAGTTTATTTAATAAAAGAGAACAAAAAGGTTCCCGACCCCTGCTGTAGAGCATAGGTGTCAAACTCGAGGCCTGAATCCGGCCCGCGAGAGCTTTTCAATGTCCATCTAATTCTATCCAAAGTCTATGCTGCTTTACAGCGTACAGTGACTATAAACTACATCTCCCACAATGTAAGTCGATTTTGTGACCCGGGAATTGCCAACATCCTGCCGCTAGATTCCAGTGTTTCCATATCGGCGTTTAACGAGAAAAAGTTCTACAAAAAAATCCCAAAATGTCCAAGAAGAGAAAGCTTTATGCAGAGGGAAGGCAATTTAATGAAAGATGGGAAAGTGAATACATGTTTGTGCTTCAAGGAGAAAAAAGCTACAGCCAAAAATTATGCAGCAGTGAAAGCTAGCTTTCTTGTGGCTGAAGAAATCGCCCGCGCTTCCAAGTGTTTTTCAGAAGGAGCATTTGTGAAGCGGTGCATGCTAAAAGGTTTGTGAGCAGGTATGCCCCGACCCAACTTTTAGAAATGTCAGTTTGTCAAGAAACACCATCGCAGACCGAGTTAAGGAACTAGCAATCTGACAACACAGCTGGCTGAAGAGACACGCAGTTACCTGGCTTTTTCATTAGCTGTTAATGAAAGCACAGACGTCACGGATACAGCGCAGCTATCCATTTTCATAAGAGGCGTGAAGGCAGACTTCACTGTCACTGAGGAGCTCTTGGATGTATCTGCAATGCATGGGACGACGACGGGGAGGGACATTTTTGATGCAGTTGAAAAGTCCGTCAGTAAAACTAAATTACCCCGGGAAAAGTTGGCGGGGCTAACTAACGATGGCGCACCTGCTATGTGTGAGGGAAAAGAGGCTTGGTTGGACTAGTGAAGGAGAAAATGGAAAAAAAAGTAACTGCCACACACCTCTGATAACTTATCATCCTCCAAGAAGCTCTGTGTGGAAAATTTTCCTGAGGTTTCTTCCATTTTCCCCCTTTAATTGTAGGGTTTCTTTTAGGGAGTTTTTTTTCTTGTGCGGTGTGAGGGTCTAATAACAGAGGGTGTCGTATGTACAGTCTGTAAACTTAATTTGGGCACGTAGCCTGAATCACCGTTCCAGCTGTTTTTGAAGGTGTGCCGTACCATACAGAAGTAAGGTGGCTGAGTAGGAGCTGCAGTCCTCAAACGATTTTTCATGCAAAGTAAAGGAAAACCCTTGCCTGAACTGTCAGATCCAAACTGGCTGTGTGATTTTGGTATGTTGTGTGACATTTGGTATGTTGTGTGACATAACAGCATCTCGTCCAACTGAATCAGAGGCCGCAAACAAGTCATCACGCAGATGTCCGACATGATCACAGCTTTCCAGCGTAAACTGCACCTATGGAAGTCCAAACTTGAATAGGACAATCTTGCCCACTTTCCTGTCTGTCAGAGCATCTCAGCCTCAGTTTCTGGCTGGTTGCCTACCAAAGTGAACCAGTTAATTCATTAATTTGACCGCCGCTTCTCTGACCACAGCACTCAGGCTTTTCCATCTTTGCCAACCCTTCCACCGACGTTGACAGTGCACCTCATCTCCTTTAGATGGAGTTAATAGAGCTTCAAAGCAATAATGTGCACTTTAATGATTGTGCTTGCCTTTGGTTTTGCGTTGTTGTTTTCAGAACATGATGGACGAGGATGGTGTGTGATATGGTGTCCGAGGGATCTCCTTGGTGTGTTAAAGGCCGAGCAGCATTACCTGATCACCTTCACCCAGAACTTGACCAGTATAGTTGTGAACTGAACTCTTAATGTCATTTTGAGTTAATTACTTAAAATACTTTGTATGTGTAGAAATGTATTCAGTGTGTTTACAGGCGTATGTGTTCATGCAGCCAAATGTTTACTGATTTATTACGGATTTGATAACACAGAGCAATATATATTGCATATATGTTTACATTTATGTTAATGAATGTACAGTATTGTATTGTATTATAATAATCAAATGCAGAGACAGTTATTTAACAATATGTTAAGGATTAGTTATATTCATACACTCTTACAGTTACAACCGGTCCTTTGAGGGCAACCATAATGCTGATGTGGTCCGGGGTGAAAATGAGTTTGACACCCTGCTGTAGAGATTTCTGTAGACAAACAGGTTTATTTACATGAAACAGTTTTGTGTTTTAATCCTTGCGCTAATCTTATTTTTTCCTTTCCTTTGTAACTGTGCATTAAAAAAATGCCATTTAAATAGGGTTATTATTTCCCTTCTTCTGGCAGACTGACGTGGAACCAGGACTCCTCTGTTTCAAGAAGCCAACCCAACATATATTCAGGATAAAACAATCCTGGATAATATTCATAAATAATTTGGTTGTTTGAATGCAGATAAAGGATTGATTTGTTAATATTAGATGATATTTGATGGGAAAAAATACTGAGAGCTTGGTCACATCAGGGAACAGAGAGGTACACAGTTGCTGAACTACTGTACATATCAAAGGAACTGTTGCTGAACTGCATATCAAAGACCCTCTTCTCCTCCTGTAACAACCATTTGCGTAATCAAAGGAGGAACTGACCAAAACTAGGTCTTTGCTTTGATCTGTGTATAAATACCATGGGGGATACCCATTCACAATACCATTCACTCCTCTGAGCAGCACACGGCGTGTGTGAGTGTGTACATCTCTTGTATGTACAATAACTCAGCTCCTTCTTGCAAGAATATTGATTAAAACTCTTACTTGATTTGGATACTGACTTTGTGGGTTTATTAAGAATATCTTTCCAACAATATTCTATTATTCATATCTGGAATAACAATGTGCTCTTAATTTGTTTCTTCATGTGTGTTTCTTTGTTACTGATGTCATTGTATTCCACATTGAGCTCCACGATGTTTCCTCGCTTTCTTCACTAATGAACATCTGATCAGTGAATGTGGACTGACTGGGAGCTTCTCCTCCATGGACATGCAGCATACTTTAAGTGACAATTAGTGATGGCGAGATGAAGCTTCATGAAGCATTGAAGCTTTCCATCCAATTGGTTCGCTCATGGGCGGAAGCTTCAAAGCTTCAGCAAATCGCAGCAGGTCTGTTTCGAACCCCGGGCTGCTGCGGCAAGCATTTGAATGTGGGTCGCCTGCTCTACGAGCTACGCCACCAGGGATGTGTAATGTACACGTTGGATGTATATTATCTTTCCAACAGATTTAGATTTGGTATCTTTACTTGCTCACAAGGAAGATGATGCTGGCGTGCATAACAATTGTTTCGCTAGTTGGCTGGCTCCATAATGATCCAATACAAACGCGATACCAACAATGCATACTACGACAACAACAACCCACAAATTTGCGGTTATATAAAGTGTTGATTATGAGGGGGCTCAATTGTGGTTCGCTCCCCCTTATATTTCGAATCGCACCCCAAACCCGATCTTGTTCCTGAATCAGTCACGTGGCAGGTTCGCAAGGTTTCGAATGTCATCACATACGTCATCAACACAAGCCTCGATACGAGCTTCACAAAAATCTTCCGCGATTACTTGACACACGCTTCGAAGCCTCGACACGAAAGGACACATCACTAGTGACAATCACAAGTCTGCACTGAAAATGAAACCTTACCAATGAATCTTAAAAGCTGCTGTAGTTGCATGAACAACTGTCAGCAAAGTGACTTCTGACAAATGTTAATGTTTTAATGGTAAATGAATTGCTTTTTTCTCACAGCATCTCAAACTACATTCGATTTGTTTGTTTTTAGTGTGCAAACTTTTATTTTGTCGTTTATTTCATCATGTATAAGTATAGGTCACTCACAGAAAATTAAATAGTGGTAATTACAGCAGCAGATCATAGTTATATTTTAGAATAACCGGCATGTTCTCATCTACAACTCTTTCAATATACTGTAAGTCTACTAAAGCGAGCCATGGGTATCTAAAAATAAGTTTATGTGGTTGACAGTAAAGCTTCAGGGTCATCATCCAGCTTACTATCAATGAGCCTGCACTTTCGCAGTTCAGGTATAAAAAGGTTCAATGTGTAGTCCTGAGCCACCTGATCCAAAGAAACAGGGCACAGTATTTCACCTCTAAACTGGCTCCATACAATCTACATTTAAAGATGTAATATTTTGTCATTTTTAATTGTACTGAGCTCAGCAGAACCAGGTCCAGCCCTGCAGTCACAGCTGCTGGACCTGTGTAACGGTAGCAACAGGGAGTCTGCAGTTCCCCGGTGCTGTGGCTGAACTCCAGCTAACTGCTAACTGAAGCTACGCTGTTTCCCGGGGCTGCAGATATACACTCAGAGGTTTTTCAATCTGGATTTAGAGTTCATCATAGCACAGAGACGGCACTGGTGAAAGTTACCAATGACCTTCTATTGGCTTCAGACAAAGGACTCGTCTCTGTTCTTGTCTTGTTAGACCTCAGTGCTGCTTTCGACACTGTTGATCATGACATTCTACTACAGAGACTGGAACATTGTGTTGGCATAAGAGGAACCGCACTAAGCTGGTTCAAGTCCTATTTATCTGAGCGATCTCAATTTGTACTTGTTAACGATAAATCCTCCATGACAGCCAAAGTCAGTCTCAGAGTTCCGCAGGGTTCTGTACTTGGACCGATTCTATTCACCTTATATATGCTTCCTTTGGGCAATATTATAAGGAACCACTCTATAAACTTTCATTGTTATGCGGATGATACCCAATTATATCTATCAATTAAACCAGATGAAACCAATCAATTGGCTAAACTTCAAGCATGCCTTAAGGACACAAATTTGGATTCATCCAAACTTTCTATTTCTTTTTTTTTTTCCAACACAACATCATTTCTGTCAAATGTTGTATTTGTACTATGTTGTTTATCCTGTACACACGACATCTATTGCACGTCTGTCCGTCCTGGGAGAGGGATCCCTCCTCAGTTGCTCTCCCTGAGGTTTCTTCCATTTTTTCCCCTTTAATTTTGGGGTTTCTTTTAGGAAGTTTTTCCTTGTGCGATGCGAGGGTCTAAGGACAGAGGATGTTGTAACCTGTACAGTCTGTAAAGCACACTGAGACAAATGTATAATTTGTGATATTGGGCTATACAAATAAATTTGATTTGATTTGATTTGATTCAGAGGAACAGCCTCCTGGGAGCTGTGAGGACAAAGAGAGGTGGTGCGGGGGGGTTTCTCCTTTCTGCCACTTTGAATGTAATCCAGTAAACAAACTATAAAAACAGGAACAAGTCGGTAATATTTACAAGAGAGTCAGCAGCTGTACTTCCTCTCCCTCTGTACTAAGGCAGACTGGAGCTACACCGAAACACTATCACCTCTAGAGGAACAAGTGGCATTACAGACTGGACGGAGCACAGCTAGCTGTTAGCATGCTAACTTCAGTAGATATCTCTGCAACACAACACACAGACGTCTTTGTACCTTTAAGAACTTGTTGCTTTAACTGACAACAGTTACGGATGAATTGTAAACCATCTTTGAATAAGCAAAAAAAAATACAAAATAATGTAAAATCACAAAATAATCTGGTAAAGAGGCCAAGATAGTGAACAAGGAGAAGGTAGAGAAGCTCTTCCAGGAAGGCAAAGCCAGGGATGCCCGGTGAGACACTGGCTGGCCTAATAATCCAACCATACCCAGATCTGAGTCCAAGGAATGTCAGCATGGCAGAGAACCTGAACAACTTCTCTGCAGGTGTGACCAGCACAACTTCACACTGGATAACCATCTGCCCTGGCTGCCATGTCACTCACCACTGCAAACCTGAAACTGCAGCCTGGGGATGTAGAACACACCCTGAAGAGGATGACCCCAAACAAAGCACCAGGGCCGGACCAGATCTGTGGCCGCGGCCAACTGTCCAGTGCCCAAAAAACCCATGTCCCCTGTGATAACGACTACAATCCCGTAGTTTCCCAGTTACAGAAGGAAGTAGGCGTGCACACTGATCCAGGCTGAGATGGACATGTTTTCAGAGTGGTGAAGGGGGAAGTGCTTTCAAAACCAAGGAGAAATCCTCTTCTCCAAATGTCAGCAACTCCTCTTCTCTCTGAGGAAACTCCAGGTCCACCAATTAGTCTTCATTGAATCCATCATCACCTTCAACAGAACAGCCTGGTTTGGTGCTCTGGGCAACGTCCACCTCAATCCGCTCAACAAATTCATTAGAATGAGCAGCAAAATTGGACTGGACCAAGAACCACTGGGTAGCATCAAAAGCAGACGAACTGAAATGAAATATACTTGGATATTTCGGTCTCCGCTGATTCGACTTTAAAAAAGAAAATAAAGAAGAAATCTGTCTCTGAATGCTAAATTGCATTAGTACCCCTTAAAATGTCCTGGGTCACAGGAAGAACACACAAGGGCTGAACCGTTTGACATTTAAAATGAAAAGATGACCATTTTAAAGTATAATAAAAAGTGTTTTTCTCATGAACAATGGTACTATGGGTTCTGTGCTGGCATCCGAAGTTACCTCATCAGCCATGACAAACATATTCTCCTCATAGGCGAAGTGGAGCACCTCCTCTATACACTTCTTACTCTGCACCTGACCTGAGGACACGGGAGACATAGAGAACAGTGATCACTCAAGTAAATCCCAAGCTGGTGTCAGGGCTGAAGCACACATCTGAACACACAATGGAAATGTTTGTCCCAGTTAATAAACAGAAAAATAAATGTGGAAACAATTCAGCCCCTTAACACAGTCTGAACCTGAATAAGATAATACTTTCAATTCACAAATAATACTTTAAATATTCTACAATAATTAGGGAAATAAGAAATAAGTCATGTCACTCAAATTTATGATCAAATACATGAAATATATAAAGTATTACAGCCCAGCCTAATCTGGTTCGGCCAGAGAATCAAAGCTCTACTGCACTCACGAGTAAAGTCACTATTTATGTTGCAAAAATACCAGAGCTCACCTTGCCCGAGGGTCAACCCTATAATAGAATTGGCAAGCCTAGATACAGTAACGCTAATATTATCAGTGGTGGAATGTAACTTGTATTTTGTATCAATATATTATAGTATTTATATTGTTGTGAAAATATATTTGTATTTGTATTTGTAATAAACTGTATTTATTCAGGTTTCACGTGGTGGCCTTTTATTGTGAGCAGCCTCAGACACACCTGTGCAGTAACCATGCCGTCTAATCAGCATCTTGATATGCCACACCTGTGAGGTGGATGGATTATCTCAGTGCTCGCTAACAGATTTAAACACATTGTGAACAATATTTGAGAGAAATAGGCCCTTTTGTGTTGATAGAAAAGTCTTAGATCTTGGATTTCAGCTCATGAAAAATGGGAGCAAAAACAAAAGTGTTGCGTTTATATTTTTGGTCAGTGTAATTACCAAATATAAGTACATTTTTAGTTTCACCTCTTATTTGGAAGTGGAAGTTTCTTTGTGCTGCTCACTAAAGTGAAAAACAAAACATAAAAAGTTGAAATAGATAGAAAGTGTGACTAAGCTGCTCACTGTCTGAACAAATCAATAATATCTCACCGGTGGGGTTTCCAGGGTTGATGATGCAGAGGACTCTGGGCTGGCAGTGTTGTTTGGCAGTCAGGTAAGCTCGCTGCAGTTCTTCAATGTCCAGTGCCCAGCAATTGTCCTCATCCAGGTAGTAGTTAATGTGCACTGCCTCCAACTCTGATATGGCTGCAGAGTACAGCGGGTACTGAGGGATGGGGATCATCACGCCCGTCCTGCAGGTGTCCTGACCCGACACTAGCAGCTTCAGGATGCTCTGGAAACAACACACATGACTTGTGATGTGATTCATTAGTTTGCAGAAGCTGCTCCCCACTATCAGACTTACACACTGCAAACACAATCACATGTTACGGTCCAGAAGTGACAACTTATCTTCTAAAGAAATCACAGCGTGCACACAATCAGTACTGCACGTAGTAATTCACTACTCCACGCTTCAGTTACATTCACATGGAGTAAGGTGAAGGGCAGTATATCAGCACTGCTGCAGACTTCAGCTGTGCTCCTCCCTCTCTTCTCTGATGGCTCACACTCACCATCACTGTGAAAATGGACTTGGTGGAAGTTGCAGAAATGTGGAGAAACCATGTGGACCACTGCCCATTTTCACATCAATCCACACCTTGCCAACTGCTGTGGACGGAGGCATTGACTGAGGTTCATCTTGTTAAAGTTACAACATGTGCTGTCTTAGAGGGGCATTTCACCATTGTATTTAGTGAAACAGAACAGCACTCTTCAAGCCTTACTGAAGGCAAAAGGTGCCATCACTATGACAACAACTGTCATTTATCTCATAATGCCTTCCCCTGACCCTTGCCATCAACACAAAGTGCTGTTCATACCATGATGCCATCACTGGCCCCTGTGGTGAGGTAGATGTTGTTCCAATCAGAAGGTACACCCTGGTCTCTCTGTGTGATGTAGTCAGCAACATGCTGACGGATACACTCCACCCCCTGACTGGCACTATACGAGCCTGAAGAAAACACACACCGTACGGTATACATCAAAAGGGTTTAACATGCAATAATAATAATAAAGATATTTATTACACCCACCTAGGCTCTGTCCTCCACAGTCCTGCAGAATGCGCTGGGCTCGTTGCTTGGCATCTTCAGGGAAAGATGGACTCTCCAGCAGCTGTGGGTAACAACACAGAGCCACCACCTGCAGAGAGGCACAAAGGTTACATTCAAACACAAGAAGAGAGAACTACATACTCAAAGGTTTGCTTATAGTGTTCTCAATCAATTGGAACAACCGGTCAATATTAAGACAAGTTCACATAAACCGTTTTCATAGGGAAAGTTTAATGTGAAATTGACTTGAAATTTTACATTTTAAAATGACAGACAATGAGCTTAATCCTTTTCCTGCTGATGGATATTATAGCTTTCCAGCAAAGTAGGTGAACAGAACAAAAGGAGTGCAGCTTCCTCTGTCACAGAGAGGCAGGTATGGGGGACAGGGGGACACACGCTGGTGGGACACACGCCGGTGCAGGGGGACACACGCTGGTGGGACACACGCTGGTGCAGGGGGACACACGCTGGTGGGACACAAGCTGGTGCAGGGGGACACATGCTGGTGGGACACACGCTGGTGCAGGGGGACACATGCTGGTGGGACACAAGCTGGTGCAGGGGGACAGTTGCTCATCATCATTTTGCACAATCGGAGCAAATACTGCAAATGACCCACTCAAAAGTTAAGGACTGACAGGAGGTCTGTTGCTTCCTAATTCAATGCCTGTCACCCTCACCTGACGGAGGAAAGTGATTGGCTGCTGACCCATGGCATGGGCATCACCGATGTTGGCTTTGATCACCTCTGTGAAAGACTCTTTCACTCCCTGCAGGGACAAGACACAAAGAGAATCACGATCCATCACCAAGCTAATTACAATAAGAGGCTTTTGATACTAAAGTCAACACTGCCATCGTCATCACTGCACAGAGTTGGCACACAGTGCATCTTGAAGCCGCACTGACTTACTTTTAAAGTAAGTGAAGAGAACCCGCCGGCAGCAGAGGATGATGCAACTTTTCTTTAGCTCTGCTGTCATGTTGACGAGCTGCATCGTCACGCAGATTAACCCGTTTATTAAACCCTTGTCCAAGTGTTTTATTAAATGCAAA